>NW_015386930.1:249438-274599 GCF_001527695.2 Protobothrops mucrosquamatus | reverse complement strand
CACACACACACACACACACACACACACACCATGCATAATGCTCTTGCAAAAGAAAGTAATCACTTCTAAGAAGCAGAAAATGTAGGTTCAATACCCATCCAGATGTTTCAAGCAGATGGGATGGTGGGAGGGGATCCAAGCTAGGTTCCCATGAAATGAGATCCAGTGGTTTAAAATTTGAAATGAGAACACAATAGAAGCAAGCTGAGTCCTCCTCCCCACCCACTTTTCCCCACCCACCCAAACTTGTTCTTTCAATCATATTTTCTTCCGGCTGAGGTTTAGACTTTCCAGTGAGGGAAGTGCCTAACAAAATGAATTCATATAGGAATTCAACTCTGTCCTTCTGCCCATCCATACACAGAATAACAGAGTTGGAAGGGACCTTGGAGGTCTTCTAGTCTAGTCCAACCCCCATGTCATAAAAATGGCTGTCCAATCTCTTCTTAAAAACCTCCAATGATGGAGTACACACAAGTTCTGGAGGCAAGCTGTTCCACTAATTAATTGTTCTCATTATCAGAAAAATTCTCCTTAGTCCTAGATTGGATCCCTCCTTAATAAGTTTCCACCTGTTACTTCTTATCCTGCCTTCAGGTGCTTTGGGGAAGACGTTGACCCACTCTTTTCTGGGACAGCCCTTCAAATATTGGAAGACGGCTATCATGTCACCCTAGTTCTTCCCTTCATTAGACTAGACATACCCAGTTCTTGCAACCATTAACTTTAACTAACTTTAAGTTATGATCCCCAACTCCACCAACTGGATCCTGCACAGGCTTGTCCTTCATCTGCTAGAAGAGTGAAATCTCTGTGAAGTGTCTCCATCTCTCCTTTGATGTACCAACTTTAGAGAGATCTGCTTTAGCCTTCTCTAAGCCATTTCTGCAAACACACTATGGCTGTAGGTATAATTGTGGCTTTTCTAAAACCAAATCTGGAACATAATAGAGCATGCACCCAACCATATGACACACACTAAAGAAACTGAAAATCAGAACAGGCTGGGTTATTTTAAAAACATCAGCCATATGCTAATGTGACACCTTTTCTCTATGACATTTAAAATGGAATTGTTGATACAGTATTGTTTAATGCAATCAGTCCAACAATCATACTACAAAATATTATTCCTAATGTATTCTTAAAGCCTCGTCTGAATCCAGGTGGACTTCATGGATTTGTGAGGTTTGTGGCAATGATATGTAAGTGATTTATTTCTACCTTCTTCTGAGAAGTTCCAAGTATTTCCTAGTGGCTTCCTATCTAAGTACTAACAAAGTCTAACCAGGTTTAGCTTTTTGAAATCAGAGAGCTAAGAATTTATAAGAGTTTGGTTGCAAACAAAGGACTATATGCTGCTGAGTTTCTGCAGACTTCTGATATCTCCTGACTACACTAGATATTAATCAGTGTACAGCTACATTCTAACTTCATCTGCCTATCTATACACATAAATGTGTTACTCCTTCCGGTATTGCAAAAGACTTTTGCTTTTTTACATACATGCTGATCAGTTAAACTTGCACTAAATGACAAGCTTCTCCTATATTTCAGTCCATCATGAAAAAAAAACCAATGCTAATTGCTGCCCAGGCTTTTAAAAGAATAAAAATTCTTATATCATTGATGGCCCTTTTTAGATCCGGCATAAAAGATTCATACTAAGCTATTGTCTCTTTGTGTTGTCTGCAAAGAAAATTCTGTTTTCAAGCTGTACCGCAGAGTATACTAAACTATGCTTTTTAAAATGATGGGTGGGAGGGGGGGAAGCAGCAGTTCTTTGGTTGGCATTTGTAACATTGAAGATGTAAAGCAGCAGCTGGCATTTGAACTTCTATGAGATTTGGGAGGTTGACTCACTCTGCAGAATTTCTGTTCCAGAATTCCTAACCACATGAGTGCCTGAAATTCAGCAAATTCAGAGGAACCCCGGCTGCCTCATGCTAAGTTGCTGAATCTGTGAAGCTGCATGAAATTGCCCATATTGAGTGACAATATGTTGAAGACATAATGGGAAGTTAAATAACTATTTCAGGAAACTTTGCAGGCAACCAGAAAAAGTGAAGGAGCCAATATAGGAGACAGCCACCAGGGAATGCATCACTTCTGATCCTCACTTTATCACTGAAAGGAGGAATTGCAGGCATATAAACAGTGCATAACATATACATCAGTGTTTTTAAAACTTGAACAACTTTAAGATGTCTGGATGACATTAAAATTGCCAAGATTGAAAACCCTGATATAACATGTAATGCTACAATAACAATAGTGCACCACAGATCTGTACTGTAGTTTGTTGAGCCATGAAAATTTCTCATGTGAAATGTTATTATCAGAGGAGCTGAATCTGAATTGTTTCCCCATTTCATTTTCTTTCTAATCTTCTCACCCTCGGAAATGAAGTTATATATTGGGTTGTATTTTTTTAAATGATGTGTGGATTTTTTTGTTAATGTCTACTCGTATGATATACCACCCAGATGCACATTACTTGAGTTGGATGTCCTTATAAATGCACAAGATAAATAATAAACTTTGGGGATTTAGCATCCGTATTCTATATGTTTTATCCTGAAATGTATAAAAATCTTACTCATTACTTTGAGTTTAAAAATTTATTTTAATTAACTCATTTAGTTTTATTGTTTACTTTATTCATATAAATTGTATCCTGGTTTTATTGGCTTTAAGTATTTTAAAGATACACATGAATATATATAATTCATTTTACTATAGCTTATTCAGCTAACCATGATTTAACATATCATGGATTACAGATTTTGAAAAATGTTACAATTTTAACCAAATGAGTGAATGAGGGAATCACTGGGTTTATATACTTTAAAAGATTTCAAAATGGGCTTTTCACATTACAATGGTTGCCAGATAAAATACTTGTAATCTGTTTCATGTGTAACCTGTTTCTATATAATCAAGCTGTCTTCCCCTTCCTCTCCCCACTTTATCCCAATTTAAATATTACATCAGATATTGTAATAATAATAATAGCCACCAGATCCAGCAAAGTGGGCCTGCCTCAGGTCTGTAAAGAGCTTCAGTGATGAACTTGGAGAAACTATGCAGAGACAATTACAAAAGCATGGAGAGGAGAAAACCCCAAAAAGGAATTCTTGCTGATTCCACTCTAAGGTCAAAGAGGCAGGGAAGGGGAAAGACAGTGAAGTTTTTAAAATACTGGTTGTATAGCCCAGCTGGCGAATTCTGGAACTTGAGGTCCAGATTTCTTAAAGTTGCTGAGGTTGAGAAACTCTGCTGTGGCCTATCTCAATAAAATACAGTCCCAGTCAAATTGCAAGAAGCAATGTCACCTGGCAGGATCCGAGCCGCATATCTTCTCTTTTGTGGCAGCTAGCTCATAGAACAGCCTGTAGTGCTGGATGGCTCTGGTACTACTGGTTTTCCAGAAATCTTTAAAGATCTGATTTTCCCCCCCAGATGTTGGAGATGGGATGGAAGCCAGCATATATGCATTGTTGCTTTATGTTGTTAGAGACTTTTTGATCTTAGACTATTAGAAAATGTTTAGGGTGCCTAACCAGATTTTTTAGTTGGTTGTTACATGCTGCCCAGAGTTATACTGATCCAGATAAGCAGCCATATACAGTACATTTGTTTAATAAATAAAATAAATTTAACAAAGCCAGCCATAGCTCACAGAAGCTCATGCATTTTAATAAATGTTTTGATGGAAAAGGTGCCACTAGACCTTTCCTGATTTCAGGAATTCAATGAATTCCTTTGTCTTTGAGAACTTATTGTGCTAGGATTTGAAAGGCAGCAAGGTCATGGATAAGCATCAAAACAAGATCTGCCTTTTTGATTGTATTATGATTGATGCATAACTTGATCTAGGGTAAGTCCTTCTTCCTTTTCATTCCTATCAGTTCACCATCAAATATGGCAAAGATTTGACCTATTATTCCAATAGTCTTGAACTATTTTCTTGGTTGTTTGCCAATATCTAATTGGCAGACTTAAAGGCATTCATCATGTTGCTTTGTTTACCACCCCTGCTATTTTAACTAATTAACATTACAAAGTATTTCACCACTTCCTTGAACCATTGCTAAAACCAATCACCTGCTTTCTGGTTTACTAACATAGTGGAAGCAATAAATCTTCTTTGAGCAATGAAACATTTGTTTGCTACACCCCTTAATGAGCACTCAAGTGGATGAAACATCCTACACTTTATTTATTTAGTCAAGGACTAAACCGGTTGTAAGTCGAGGACTACCCAACCGGTCATAAGTCGAGGACTTTCCCTGCCCGGGAGTGCCACGCATGCGTGGTTCCGCCCCCTGTGCCGGCCGAGGTGTAGCTGGCAAGCGGCAGAGACGGAGTAGGCCGACCACCAGCTGGCCCAGCCCAAGGGAGGTAAGGCACCCGCCGGAAAAGGGGAACAAAATGGCGGACAAAAAAAATGGCGGACAGCCTTGCTTGGCGACCCCCGTGAAATGGTCAATCGACCCCAAATGGGGTCCCGACCCACAGGTTGAGAACCACTGGTTTAGGGAGTTATTTCTTTAGGCTCAAGGTCAAAGAGGGAGCTTTAAATACAGGTAGTCCAAAATGTACAACCACAATTGAGCCCAAAATTTCTGTTGCTAATCAAGACAGTTGTTTAGTGAATTTTCCCTCATTTTATGACTTTTCTTACCACGGTTGTTAAGTGAATCACTGCAGGTGTTATTAACACAGTGGTTAAGTGAAACTAGCTTCCTCGTTGCCTTTGCTTGTCAGAAGGTTGCAAAAGGACATTACATGACCCTGGGATGATGCAACCGTCATAAATATGAACCAGTTGCCCAGTGGCTGAATTTTGATCACATGACCATGGGGATGCTGCAACAGTCATTAAGCATGAAAAACTGTCATAAGTCACTTTTCAGTGCTGTTGTAACTTTGAACGGTCACTAAATGAATTGTTGTAAATCGAGGTATACCTGTACAGTGGGGTGGGTATTGTGCTCCACAAAGGGGCAAAATATCTGCAGGCCTTTCCTCTCTGTGGAGGAAAGAGGAAATATCATAGATATGGCAGAGCAGATGGGGAATACTCTGATTTACACAAGGAGTGGTAGAATTTACAGTTAAATAAAATTGCTTCCATTGAAACTCTCCCCCAAATGCTGGAGCAAGAAGAATGTGAGAAAAATACAATTGCTCACTCTATCCTGTCAGTGAGATTCCAGAAAGTTTTGGGATCTTTATGGCTTCTAATGTTGCCGATTGTCACTAAAAGGTTAAATTGTTCTGCGTGATGCAACAACAAAACAGAAGGGAATAGTAAATTAAGAAAGTAAATTAAAGTCACCAGCTGTTTCCAAATGTTCAGGAAGCAGCCTTGAGAATAAAGGATCCAAAGAGAAGGTAGTTCTGTTTTATTACTTTAGGCTGCTAATGTAAACAGCCACAGAATAAGAAATTGCAGCACCAAGAGTCTCTTGGGGGAAGGGCACTCCAAAATCATCCTGAGTCTCCAGTTGATACAAAAATTGCCTGAGAGGGAGAAAAAAACAATACTGTAATAAATAGAATTCATCACATTGGAGATGAATTGGGGAGAAATCCCTGCCCACCTATGAAGTCACTTGGACTAGTTATTACTGAGAGAGGTAAACAGGCACGGTAACTTGTGCATCTTTTTCAGTTCAGCTAGC
The DNA here is from genome assembly GCF_001527695.2 of Protobothrops mucrosquamatus. NCBI lineage: Eukaryota > Metazoa > Chordata > Lepidosauria > Squamata > Viperidae > Protobothrops > Protobothrops mucrosquamatus. Next base: position 268,909 of record NW_015386930.1, on the reverse strand, counting down.
CACAGCTGCATCTCCTTTCCACCTTTCACTACATTTTCCAACCCTAAATGTTGTTTTGCTCCTTTTCCTTCACCTTCCATGTACACTCTGAACTGTTTTACCCTATAGTTGAGAAGAGTTGAAAGGGCAGAATGTTGCATGGGAACTGTGGGAACACTGCAGAATAAAATATGAAACCGATTACAAGAATGCAATTGCTATTGGAGGTGCAATAAATCATTGTAAGTCATGTAGGTTGAGCTAGTCATATTAGCCCTACTCTGAGGTGAAATCACAGGATTCTTACAGTGACTCTGGATGATGAGCACATGTCATAGATTATCTTTCCAAATCTATTTGGCCATGTTTTTTCAAATTCTTACTTATTCATTCACTCATCTACGGTACTTTACTAAGTACCAGGGGCTAGGGTTCACACAATATACTAAACCAAAACCATACAAATCACAAGGTGACTTAGCATGATGTGTCAACCCCACAAAGTTGAAACCAAACAAGTATAATCTGAAGCCAGTCAGAAGATCCCAATATAATTTTCTGGGAGAACATGTGATGATGGGTGTCAGAAATATCAGCCAAAGCAGGGCATCTTCTCCCTGTTTATATATCAGGAGGAGGAGATAACTGGTACCACTACTACTACTTCCATGTCAGAAGCAACCAGGCATTTCCATAGTGAAAGGAATAGCCAGTAACACTTGCTACTACCCAACTGGTAGTAGAGGAATTGGGAAGATATAGACTGAAAGGCAGGTTTGTGGATCAGACGCCTAGCCTAGAAAAATCTCCAATTTCAGAGGGAAGGGTTAGGAATATATTTAGTGTCAGAGAAGGCAACTATTGACTATAACAGGGGTGTCAAGCTCGCAACGTCACATGACGTGTCGTGACGTATCATGACTATTTTGCCATTGCCGGCAATGGGGGGGGCGCAGTTTCACTATGTTGCATCCGGCCCGCAGGCCGGCAGTTTGACACCTCTGGACTATAAGAACATTGCAGAATCAAGGAAACCTGATTATAAACCATTTTAAGTTATTCAATGCACTTGAACCCATTTAACCTAGTAACTATGCTGTATCTACCCTATATTCCACCTGGTCATATTATATCAGAAACATAAAGAAATAAAGAATAAAAGAAAAGAAAAATGTTTAGTGGTTATATCAAGACTAAAGGATTTTGTCGAAGTCTTCCAGAATCTGTGGGATTTCATTTAATTTTTTTAGAAAAAAATATCCACAATGAGGACAGTATATGACAGTCTATGCAGCAGGTATTACCGAAAATGGCACCATAATGAAAGGATATGTAACAGAGACATTGAGCAACAAGATGACAGGGTTAAGCAGGTGGCCCTATCCACAGATCATATTATCACTATTAAATTCAATATCTAAATCTGAATACAGCTATCTGCCAAAAGGAACTAGAAAATATTGAGAACATTATACAGTATAATTATTGGTTACCTGAGAAGCCAATTAAGCCTTTAAAATAATAGCAGTTTAGGGATTGTTCTGCATTTGCTTTATCACCTCTAGATGTGCTGTACTATAACTCCTATTCTCCAAAGAGCATACTAGCTAAAAAAAAACATGACAGGATGTGTAATTCAACACTTCTGAAGGGTGACAGATTGGGAAAATCTGATTTAGATTATGTCCATCTGGCATAATCCTTCTGTGTGCATGATACCTTGGATAATTGCCCAGTGAGAATTATTTCTGAGTAGATTTGCCCAGGAATGCATTATAGATCAATCTTTTCCAATACCTAATTAGGATAATTAATTGCACCATTCCACATTTTGGGGGAAATCACAGGACTCTTAATACTTTAAAAGATTATAGTATGTCAATGATGCAGAGGTCTTCTTGGTTCAATCCCTATATTTAATTTATCAATAACTGGGGATTTTTCATGAATAGGAAAGTAGCAAAAGAATGATCATACAATGATGGAAGTTATATTTACAGTTATGGCTAGCTGATATAAGTTGCCTGTCAACATTTTAATTGGTGCTGTTTCAACAAAGAGGCAAGGAAGAGGATTTAAACCATCTGATTGAATGTTTTGGTGTTGCTGTTCCTGATTTTCTATGTATCTTCTCCTTTAAATGGTAGCATTACATTCAATTGTTAGTACACACAGGCTTAATTCATTAACTTAACATTTTTAAAGACTTAAAGAGAGTCTTCATGGCACCTGCCTTATAATAGGTAATTAAAGACAAAACCTTCAGACCACAATCTGATCTGATCACACAAGCTCCACCAGTCACAGTAGGAAATCTTTGCAGGATGGCCATCCTTTTCAAGTATGGGAGGGAAGAACACATTTAACGTTTTTCCCCCCAAGAGTGACCTTTACAATGAATGAACAATTATGAATGTGGATGGAACTGTGGGATTTTCCCCCCCCCCCCACTCCTGGACTTGGAGAAATAATTTTTGAGGAAGTCTGGGGAACTTTAACTGTTAAAGCTAGTTTAATGCCCTATTAGGTGGCAGGAGCTAAACAACCTTTGCTGATCTTGAAAAACTAAGCAAGGACTGTTTAGTACTTGGATAATAATAAAACAAATGAATAAATCACTTCCATATTATCACGAAAAACCTAGAAGACAAATTCAACTTGAGTCAGTCTTTGCCTTTATCTTAACTGTAATGTACATTGCAGTCAATCTTGCCAGAAATTTCGAGTAGAGAAATGGAAAACATGTCATTGAATCATCTCTGCTTCATTTGCCCATGTACTGTACTGCACTTCCTGGGAAGAATAAGGCTGGAGGAAGAAAGCAAGCAAGAAAGCTCTAAAAAAAGAAAGAGTTACTGTTTCAAATGCAGCAGGTAAAATATTTATAAACTCTTCTTCCTCCAGAGGGAGTTTTCTGCACAAGCAGAACATTAACTCCAATCCAGCCTGCTACATAATATATATCTATAATATATATTGTATTTTTTAAAGTAAACACTAGAACCCAGGAAAAAAAGATTGAGTTCATTGGACAAGAGTTGTACGAAGCATTTTCCATTGCCTCTAAATGTTGGATACACTTTGCAATATAGTTTAAAAGGCCCGAGGTTTTAGCTTACTGCTTTAAAGGAATGGAGCAGGAGACAGGGACCATGGAGCTAAAAGATGTTAGGAAGAAATGCCATGGTCTTCCCTGGGAGCACATGTCCAGATATTATTTCTTTAATTCAATTCTGACAAAATCAGGAAAGTTTTCTCAGTCACTGAATTTGTTCTTTTAATATTCCAGATCCAAATGTAGACAACTTATTGTCTTGAGCAAGGACACATTGGTCCTTTCTTTGCATATCAGCTGGGGAATGTGAAAGAAAAAAAACATGGCATATCACATTTCCTGTTTGAAAGTTTTTGGATATGTGAAACTTAAGTGCGACCATCATTTAAAGTTTAAGTGATGAAGTTTCCATGATGATAGCTTAACACAATGTAGTGACCTTCTTCCTGGTCAAGATCGTTTGCTGTGAGTGAAGTAAACCAGGTCCTCATGAAATGTGTGAACCAGCTGTTGAGCATATAGCCAATATGTAAATGTCTGTACGCACACATAAACACACACATCACATACTCTCTAGTGGTCGCATGCCTCTTCATTATGACTGCCCAAGCTCTCCACTGAAAATGATTTTAATAAGAAATTGACTTTGTAGAACAGTTATGACCCATGGCAATCAACTCCCCAAAGAATAATCTGATTGAGTGTTAGCAACACGTGGATTTTGCCAAGACTTAAGTAACAAGATAGCTCTTGTGTGAATGCAATAAACACAGTGTTTGCTTGATGTAAAGAGCAGCCCAAGGAAAGCTAAGGGAAGGTTGCTATTTACAGTACCTGACCTCAAATCTCTTTGTTGGTTCCTAATTGCAAGGGGAGAGGAACTCCTTCCCTCTTAACCTTTACACAGTTTGGGGGAGAGGAATAGGCCATTCAGGAGGTGAATGCTGATGGTTTTAACAGAAGAACAACTTACTTAGTTGTTCTTAATGTGAGTTACGGCACCTCCATTTCTCAAGAATAGAGGAAACAAGCAAATAAAAGGAAAAAATCTCAGCTCCGTGGAGTAGTTTCAAATGGTGGTTGTTGTTGTTGTTTGCCTATGGAAAAATGATTGGGTCTCATAAGAACATCTCGAATGGAAGAGCCGCTGTTCTTAACTGAGGGCAGGCAGGTGAGGAGTTCCGGGCTCTTCCGTGTCAGAGAACGGGTACATCTGAAACAACCCGCCAACTCCAAAGATGCCATCTTCGGGAAGCGGCAATGCTCGAGCGTCCGGGACACGGTTTCGTTGTGTGCAGCCTTCGGCGAAAGAGCTGCATGCGGAGAGCTGACCCATTTGCGCGCCAATCGAGCTCCTTAGAGGCGAGGGAGGCGGCAATGCGGAGGAAGGTTAGGCGCAGCTCCCCGGTGATGGGAGAAAAGTGGCCGTGAGGAGAACGCGGCCGTCTCCCGTCCCCGCGAGTGACCCACCGAGCCGTTGCTGGGCGTAAGGGCGAGCGCGGGTCGCAGCCGGCTGGTTCCCTTGGCGGCTCTTCGCCATCGCAGCCGGTGCCCAGGGGAGCCGGCCAAGAGAGGCGACTCCGCCGGTTGCTTATGCGCGGCCCTCTAGGATGAAGGGGGCGGAGCCAGTGCCAATCCAGCACGGCTCTGTCCGCTCGCTTTGCGCGATATACGCATCCTCCTCTTGCGGCGGCAGCGGGGGGGGGGGGACGGGGAGACGCCGACTTAGCCGCTTGGGGCTTGGCAACCGCCGGACCCGGGATCGGGGCAGCTGAGGCGGAGGGCGGGCGCTCGTGAGAGGGAGCGAGGGAGAATCGGGACGCAGCTGGGCGGAGAGGCTAGGCGGGGCAGGCGGGCGGGGAGGGGTATCCGGTTGCAGGTGTTTTCGAGCAGGATCCCGCTGCCGTAAAGGCGACTGCGCTGGCTCGGCCGAAGGGAGGAGGTTTCCCGAGGTTCCGGCTCGCTGCTGCCCGGAGCGCGGATCCGGAGCGCGGGTGACTAGGGGGCGCCACTCGCCTGTTGGAGCCGCTCCGCCCGTCCCAGCAGGGACTTGCTCGGCGAAGGAAAGGCGGACGAAGACAGGAGCGCAAGCCGAGGATGTGGCGGTGGGATGCGCGGGTGACGAATCTCTTCAAGAGGAACCTGCAGCCCACGCTGACCTACTGGAGCGTCTTCTTCAGCTTCGGCCTGTGCATCGCCTTTCTGGGGCCCACCCTGCTCGACCTGCGCTGCCAGACCCAGAGCTCGCTGTCGCAGATCACCTGGGTCTTCTTCTCGCAGCAGTTCTGCCTGCTGGTCGGGAGCTGCTTGGGCGGCGTTTTCAAGAGAACGTAAGTCAGCAATTCCCGCTCTTGGCTCGGCGTATCGGGCTCTTTCTCCGCCGGCATCGCCTGCCGCCTCGTTCCTTTGGGAGCGATGATGCTGCTGCCCCGGCCGGGAGAGATGGAGGGAGCTCCCTTTCTCTTTTGCCCCCTGGGCACCTTTTCAGTATCCAGGGAGGTGGTGTCGACCATCACTTGCTGGGTGGGATGCGTGCCAAGCTGTGCCCTGGAAATCGGTGCCTGTTTCTGTGCCCATGCCTGTTTTCCGGTGCTACCAGGCTGGAACAGATCTGATGCTGCAGTTCCTGCCCTTCTAAATTAAGGATCTTGGGCAAAGTTTGGTGCACCTATGCCTGTTGAAATCCATGCCGAGTTCCTCATAAGTCCCAGCCTCAAGTTTGGGGCATAAATCAGGACTTAATTCCGGGTACATGGGTGTTGGATTGACTCCAGCAGGCAAAAATACTGAAGGAATTTTTTTTCCCTTTAAAAATTACTCAATACTGTTTTAGTCCTGGTTCCTAAATATATAAGCAAAAGGGGTAGAAACCAGACTGTCTGGCTTGGATTGTGAAGTCAGGAAAAAGGGGGGAAAGCCAGCCATATAATGATTTGTTTTGGGGAAACATGTTTTAATGTGCAGGCCACGGTGGTTCCCCCACAAACTATGGCTTAACTTTATGAATGTAGCCTATGTGTTGCTGCAGAGACTGGGTTTAATGGATGGTACAATCCAGAGGACATTTCTGGTGGTTGGATGTGTGGGTGGATGAGTCAGATTGAGTAGGCACCTAACACAGTAGTGGGCAAAACCTATTCAGGGAGAACCTGGTTCCTGTGTCTTTAAGAGCAGCCCTTCGCACCAAAATCAAGCATTTAGTAGCCACGTACATAATTGTTTGTTTAAATGATAGATTACAATGAAATAAGATTGAACAATGATAGAGATGCAGTCACAAGGGAAATTTAGAGTCAGTTATCTTAGAAGCAGTTAACCAAGAAATGTCAATATCCCTCTTAGATATGCTTCTTATACAGGCAGTTTGTGAATACAACACACACACACATACACACTTTCCCACATTTTATTGCTTTTGCTAGTTAAGTTTGACTTTTTGCAAATTAAACCAATATCTGGGTTCAAAAAGCAATGTGCTTCTTTGTGAATTATTTAAAACATATCCTCCAATAACTTTCAGAGGGCTTATCTAAATAAGATCAAAGTAATCTGGCCAAATATGAACAGGGGCCGTGCAAAATGATATTTATGTAATAACCATGTACCTGTCAGTTGAGAAATCCCACAGAAATCAACCGTGCTGTAGGATCACCTTCCAGGGCCTATACTAGCAACCCTTGGGTCTGTTCACATGACATCATTGTGCTTATGTGAACTCTTTTGCCTGCATAGAGGTGGTTGCAGACTTCGGGGAAAATGGAGCATGTGGCAGGATCCCAGAAGGATCTACAGTGGGGAACCAGCAGAACGCAGCATGCCTGATGGACATTGACATAGAAACCTCAGGCTGCAGAAATCATGCTGAGAATTTCTCTTTGTAATCTAAGAGGTTTGTTGTAAAGGACTTGTTTTAATAACCTCAGTGTCCAGATTCAAGCTGTCTTCTTCTCTGAAAAGCTGGCAGTTAACATCTAGTGGCCAATAAGCATTTAAGTTGATGTACGGTAAAATAGTAAATACTCCATTTTCATACAGAGTTCCAGGACAAGATGATGTGATTCTTTTTAAATCATTGATGAACAATTAATAAGGAAATGATCCCTGTAAAGCAGAAAACATGAACAGTAATTTCCCCATCTTACTCCCAATTTGTGTCTTATAATTGCTATATTATAGTCTTGATTCAATTTGTTCTAGGTTCCCATTTTAACGTATGATTAATAACTGTCAACTGATGTTTAATCTGGAAAAAAGTTTTAACGATCTACATGTTCTAAATCTAGGTGTTTTAAAGGTGTTGTTGACTGTATTTTGATCAATTAATCTTTAAAACCCAATTCTTTTAACTCGTAGGATGTTTGCATAATATTTAATAGTCTCATGATCAATGCATGTTTTGGAATTTCTTGAATCAAGACAAGCACACAAAATATTCATGTAACAACAGTTTTGTAAGCAAAGACACTCTTCCATTACCACAACTCTGAATAAAATCAATCACACTAATTATTCTTTTCAACGTCATAATTATGATGTCAAAAAGAACAGTCCTGCTTGAACTTTTAACTATTGGTATGCCTGAACATACATCATCCTATATAATTATTTGACTTCAACTTTACAGTGTGATGTGAAATTGTTCCATAAAATCTTTAGAATAGAATTTTTTATAAATGTATGATTTATGTGGACAAGATCACAGAGAAGCTGTCACTTATTAATAAAAGAGAAATTGTGTGTGAATTGGTTTGGACCATTTTGAGAAAAGTATGGGATTACATCTTGATTTCTAATCATCTGTCTTGGCAATATTGGACAGTGTCTTCTATGTCAGAATCTTGCTCTGTTATTGCCCAGCATCATTCTTCTAAGACATTTCTATAATTTGGTTCTGTCCAATGACCCTTTAAAGGAAAAATGAAATTAAAAGCAGATTAAATGATTATGGCATTTAGAATGCTAAAAGGGCTCTATTCTTTCCAGAGAGTCATGTATGTTACATGCATTATCTACAGTAACAGCCTATTTAAGCATGAAAGAAACTGCTTGGTCATGTATTTTTATCATTAAAGTAAAATTCATTGGCAAATTGTTTCTTAAAGATTCTATAGGCTAATCATTGTTGATCAATATTGCATTTTTCGCAACAGTCCTAAGTATGTCAATTAATTCCCAGCATTCCATTAGATGTAGTCTGAGAACTGAGACTGCAATTAACTTCTATACAGGTCAGCTAGTATATCATAGCCTTGATGTGCAAGTTTGTAGAACCTCAATTGAACTTGCAAGAACATTAGCTAGGTTTTATATTAATATGTACAATGTACATATTGTGCAATGTACAGTATGTTTTCTGAGTTATGAAATATGCTAAAATTCTCACTTTACTAGGGAAAAACAGAGAGAGAAGGCTACTTCCTAATTGTTAGGTAGACAGATGTTAATAACTGTGGAGTCCTTGGTGCTCTCTAAGCTTGGTTGCTTGCTTGCACCAAGGACTCCTCCATTCAACCCTGAGCAACATATATTCTCTTCTATAGGTGTTATAAACTAATACTGAAGAATTCTATTCTTGTCATTGGGTGATCAATTGCATCTGGAAGGGAAAAATGTTGATGGTTGTGTTTAACACAGTTGTGGACAACTAATTGACTTAGAGAACAAAATACTTTTGAATGCCTTTTAGCTCTCTCTCCCCCCTCCTGCCCCTCCCCATGAAATCCTTAATGCTCCATCATCTGGATCTCAGCAGTTACTTTTCAAGACATTATAAAAATGATGGCTTCTCTCTGTGCAGTGTTTGGATAACACATGTTTCTCTAACTGCTGCTATCTTCCGGGAAGTTATTTGAACTGATATTGACTTAAATGATATTTTTACATCTAAAAATTAATTTTCCAACCAAGTCCTAAAACTAAAATCTATTGACATAGTTGTCCAACATGTGATTTGTCTTTATCTGTTAACTCATTCACAACATTCTTAATTTAATCTACAGAAACAATGAGTTACTGTGTAATGGAATTAGAAGCATTCAGTTAAGTGATCCTGATTGTTAATTCAAAGAAGACATTATTTTTATCCCCAGATAAATTGGGCTTAGTTGGGGGGCTAAGATAACTCTTCTCAAGCATTTGCATTATGGACTACTTGCGAGTAACTTGTCTCTATATGACTGAGGCAAATTCCTAGAGAAGTCCTTTAAAGAAGTATCCCCTAGCACCCCATCATGACTGTCTTTTTAGAGTCATCTACACTTCTCCTCTGCTTTAACCAGTTGGATCCAGCAAGAGGAAGAATGATAAACCCCCGCCCCCCCTTCCCCCCCAAAAAAATCTGCAGTGCTGCTATTCCACTGTTTAATCTGCATTCAAAGAAACAGTAACTGTCAGGTGCAAGAAACCAGGAGCCGGGATAGAATTGAAAAGTGCTACAAGTTTATTTCATGCTACCTATACATGATGTATTGACTCCACCGTCCAGGTCAGCCTGGTCATCTCTAATATATGAACATATGAAAAAGCAAGCAGCAGCCTCCATTAGTTAGGACGTAGAAAATGGCTAAAGACATTGTGACTCGTGCTGCTGACGTAGTGGGAGATGATTCAGCAGGGCTCCCTTGGGTCAACCAAGACATGTGAATGGGACCTCTGGGTCCAAACCTCTTACTGCAATGTGGCAGATAATTCATTCAGCAATCTTCTTGCAGTGAGGGAGGCTACTTGCTTATTTATTTATTTCTGGTCTCTGAACATCTCAAAGAATACAGCTGTGTTATGGTGTCCCTGAAAGAAGGCAAGATTAGAATTTTTAGCTTTTTTTAAGCTTGAGAACTTTTATTTTTTTAATAAAATAGTTAACAACAAATTGTTAAACCTAATGAAGTATAATACACATTTTATTCCCAATCCATGTGGACAGTACTGAATTGGATGGATTAATTGCTTGAACTTCCTTCTGCTTTTTGATAGGACATAAACATGGGTCTCCTAGTCCAACCCTTTGGTTGTTATATACTAGCCTAATAGCTGACTTTCCAATTTTATTTGAACAAATGTGAATGCTTCACATGTATAACATAGTTAGTTACTGTGTTTTGGTCTTGGATATTGTAAAACTGGGAGGGGCTTTCATGAACCTTTCCAATTTGAAGCAGGCTTCTACATTCCATTGGGCTACCTTCGCAAGGGCCAAGAAAAGGTTGGTAGGGTCAAAATTGCACAGATTTATTTTAAATAGCAATAACACTTAGACTTATATACTGCTTCAGAGTGCTTTACAGTGCTCTCTAAGCGGCTTACAGAGTCAGCATATTGTCCTTAACAATCTGGATCCTCATTTTACTAACCTCAGAAGGGTTGAAGGCTGAGTCAACCTTAAACCAGTGAGAATTGAACTGCTGGCAGTAGGCAGAATTAGCCTGCAATACTACATTCTAACCACTGTGCCACTACGGCTCTTTAAAAAAATCAGTGAATAAAAAATAATTGTTTAATCTCACTGATGGTCAGTCAGATGACATGAAGATACACCTTTTACATATGTGGTGGATATCTTTGTAGCAGTCGACACCATGTCCAGGTGTACAGCTTTTCACTTGTGTGTATATGAGGGGTCCTTGGTGATCTTACTGATGATGTTATCTAGTTTGGGTAATTAAACATTTGCAAAAAAACAAAGTCAGAAACAACCAAGGACCCATCATCTCAACCTTGAGCTATAAATATTCTCATTTATTAGTTGTATGTTCATTCAATTCAGTTCATAGTGTTCCTAGGCTCTTGATGTCTTTACACTGTATTTTGTAAGTAGTGCCTATTTTTTCTTCTGGGTCTCTTGGTTTGCTTAGGATGTTTTGGAGGGCTTTAATTGGTATGATTCCATGAGGTTGTAGTAGTCTATTGGTGGTTTCTGGGATGATTTTGTTATTGGCAGTGTTGTATTGGTTGTGCTATATTGGGTTGAGTGGTCAGACATTTTTTGATGAAGTTGTGTGGACATCCATTTTATTGGAAGATGTTGTATAGAATAAGATAACCTGTTTCCTTTTCTGCTTTTCAGTGTTTCTGCAGTGTGTGTGTGCTCATCTAAATAGAGCTCTTACAGCTTCTCTTGTAGAAGGTTGGATTATTACTGTGATAGTGGAGCACTGATTGGTGTGGGTGGTTTGTGGTACTCTTATGTTTCTAGTTTGCCATCATAGTCTCTGCTGATCAGGATATCCAGGAAGAGTAATGAGATGTTGTTTTCTTCTTCCCTGGTGAATTGGATTCCTTTGAAAATGTTGTTGATGGTTTTGTGGGTGTTCCCTAATTGGTCCTTTTTTTTAGTAAGGTGATGGTGTCATCTATATAGCTGATCCATATTTTGAGTTGTATTTGTGGGAGTGCTATCAATTCTAGATATTGCATTACAACCTCCACTGAGTCCTGAAAGTAGTGTTCCCATAGATTCCCACAGGAGTCATCTGCCACCTACAGTGTAAAAACTGAAACACTCTATTGCAACAGCTACTTAGCCCAAACACACTGAAGACTAGCAGAAAGCATCCATGAACACCAACTAGGAGTCAGAAGATCTGATGAAAACTCTTTAATTTCACAACATATGGACAGACTTAATCATTGTTTCAACTGGAAAACTGTGACCATCCTAGACCAAGCCAAATCCAAAAATGTGAGAGAACTCCTGGAAACCTGGGTAACAAATTTGTCATCAATAGACACATAGACATAAGTAACATCTGCATACTATGCAAAAGATATAAAAAGGAAACAAAAAGACCAAAACAGCTCCCACTAGCAATCAGCATCCAGATGAGCATAGATTAACACTAACATTACCATCAGACCAACAATCAAGTAGTAAACAATACCCCAATCAAGGAACTGGCAAACAAGTTAACAGTAAAGAGCCCAACCAAACGACCCCCAAGACTACTCTTACTGACAGAACAAGCCAATATAAATGGAAAGAAACCCCATTCCTTACTAGCACTGATCATGTTACCTAGTTTGAGTAATGAGATGTCTGTAAGAAAACAATTTCAGAGAGCACCAAGGACTCCATAGTTCAACCATGAGCTACAAATATTCTCCTTTATTGGTACCAGCAAAGAATATTGAGACTTGAGATCCTCCTCCTGAAGATTTGCAAATCAAGTCAATTTGTGCTAAAATCTACTTTGAAGTGGTGGGCCTCAAAAAGGATCAGTCCATTATTTAAACTACCTTAAATTCTTGGGTTAATAGAGGAAAATCTTCTTATTACTATATTTGGAAAGAGAAATGCAATTACCCCTTGCTGGAGACTTACTGTTGGAAGAACATCCTTAAACTAACAGCTGCAGACCCCAGTGCTCACAAATATCAGTCTCCTATCATGAAGAGTTTGTCTTGCACTACATGTGATGCTTAGATCATCTAAAAAGATTCCATTATTTTTATTGGCATTCTTGTTTTGACCCATCAGGGGGTTCAGAATTTATACTTCTCTTGGAAGATATGAGATGTCAAAAGAATATGAAAGAAACTCATGTTAAATTCATAAGTCTCTAAATGTGTGCTAGAGATGGAGTGGGGAGAGAGATAATCAAAGATAATGAGACATATCACAAGAGTTGGCAGTACTGTATATCTATTGTGTTTTTGTGAACAATTTTTTCCCTAAAAACAACGCATAATGCTTTTAAACTCACTCTGTTATATTTAGTGTGGCACTCTTTTATGATAGATTTCAGTACACATTGCTTTCTGCATTACAAATCCTTAATTCTTTCTTGAAATTATAAAGAAGTATATGATAGGCTTATTTTTTGTCTTTGTTTTTTTTTTATCAAACAGGGAAACAAAGTTTTTGTTAATAGGCTAATGCCTTATTAACAGTCTGAGGTTGAAAGTTGAGAGTGACATTAAGGAAATATTTTTATTATGCTGGCTATTGCCAATTTTATGGTCAGAATTTACAATCAGAAGAAACATGCAGGCCACAAATTTCTCTAAACTACAATATGATTTGTTTTTCACTTCATGTATTGATGAACTTTAAAAACTGTTGGATTTTAAACCATGATTTAAGTCTTAATATTTACCTGGGGACTCGGATATTGCAGCTTTGATGGATTCCAGTGACTTGATTCTTGGCACATGCATGGACAAATGCATAGCTCTTCCAGGAATGCTTTGTAATTTCTTGATTCTGTCTATTCATCTAAACAGAGAAGTAAATAATTTCTTGTTGTAACTGACTGGTTTTGTTGCAGTCCATGGTACTTTCAGTCACTACCTACTGATCCCTAATTTGAAGATGTCTATTTTCTTTCTCTCACTCTTTCTTTTTCATAGGTCCTACATTATCAATGGAAAGACCATTGGTTTAACTGTTCTGATCTTACCTAACCTTGTCACTATGAGATTAATCTCCTCTTTAATCAGTAATGTATCTTTTCTTGAGCCTGAGCAAACAAACTATTACCTTTCCTTTTTTGGCACCCATTTAAAGTTTACTAATCAAGTTGATTGACATTAACTTATCACCTTTCCTTTTTTGGCACCCATTTAAAGTTTACTAATCAAGTTGATTGACATTAACTTTGTCTTAATATTTAGCAGGAGTCTGGACTTTTCACATTGCATTATTTACTTTCATTATAAGCTATTCTAAATCTTCTTTACTATCTGCTAACAAAATATTGCCATCTGAATTTCTTATATATAGTGTTTCAGCTTCATAGTTTCATTTAGGCCATCATCTTTCCAATCTTGCTATTCATATGACTAGATTCACTGAACATAAAGAGCGATGGGGATAACATGTATACTAATATCACCCCTTTCCCTATTTTGAGCCCGTTTCTCTAAACTCAATTTTTGCAGTACTTTTTTGTTATATATTTAAAAAAAACCTCTTTGGAAGAGTAATCAAGTGTTCTGGCATGCCAATCAGTCTTATCAATAAGGGAGAATATTTGTAGCTGGGGGTTGAACTGAAGGTGTCCTGATACTCTTTGAACTTGGTTGTTTTCTTGCAGATATTTCACTACCCAAACTAGGTAACTTCATCAGTGCTAAAGTGCTACCACTGACGATGTTACCTATGGTAGTTTGGGTACTTCTGCAAGAAAACAACAAAATTCAGAGAGCACCAAAGACCCCTCAATCAGTCTTAATATATTGCACGTTCTCACATGTTCTACACAAAGGCGTTGCTATAGCATCTTGTATTTAACCCATCTTTTGTTAGCTATCTGGTTATAGCTATCTCCTGCTTGTTTATTGTATTTCTTCCTCAATGTGCAGCTCTATTCTATTTTATAAACTCTTAAAGAAAATCTAGTTTGTGGGGAAATATTAGTGCAATAGTTTAATCATTTGTAAGTTTTCTTAAATTTCCCTTCGCAAAATATATGCCTAGGGCCACATAGCTCTGTTTTATGTTTGTCAACTGAATGATTGCCTCTTCCATGCAGCTTAATTAACAAACCATATTTTTTATAATCCTTGAAGCACGGCTAAATACAATACAAGTAGTCTTGACTTATGACCATTCATTCAAACCATTCAAAGTTACAATGGCACTGAACAAATGGTGGTTTTGACCGGTTCTTGGAGTTCCAGCCGTCCTAGTGCACCCATAGTCACAAGATTGCAATCCAGGTAGTTGACAACTAGTTCATACTTATGATGATTGCAGTGTCTTTCAATCACATGATTGCCATTTGTGACCTTCCCTGCCAGCTTCCCTAGAAACTCAGTGGGGAACCTGGCAGGGCAGGTTGCAAGTGGCTGGGATAAGTCTCCCCCAGCTCCACTGTGCTCGTGCCACTCATGCTGTGCACCCTCTCCAACTTTCACCTTACCTCCATCACAACCTTCTATACCCTCCCTGACATTCACACCTTGTATGCCCCTGTGTACCCTTCCTGGCCCTTGCTGTGCCTCCTGAGCAACCCCAGATAACACCCCAATCCTCGCTATGCCTCACTCGCACCTTTGGGCACCCACACAGACTATCATTGCACTTCCACGGACCCTTGCACACCTTCCTCAGTCCCAACCACACCTCCTCCACACACACACCTGCATGCCTCTCCCAAATTCTGCTGTGCATCCCTTACACTCTTATGGACCCCTTCATGCCTTCCTCATTTAGCAGCAATCACTTCCCTGCTTGCTTGCCAGCCACCTGGGACTCGCTACTTCCTGCCAGCTTTCCCATTGACTTGCTTTTTTCTTCACCTAATGACCATTAGATCTGGTTAACAATGGCAACTGTGATTGCCTCACCAAACAGTGCATTCATGCTTTATGACCATTCGATTTAGTGATTGAAATTCTGATCCCAATTGCTGTTGTAAATTTTGGACTACCTATATATGAATCCAGTCACTGAATAGAGAGATTGCTGGATAAGAACATCCTAAAAATACTCACGTCTTTCCAAATATATTGATCCTGTTGCTCTGGTCTTATTTATCTGTACCCCACATTTTAAAATAAATTCACATATGTATACAGTGCACTAAATAATAAATGTGGTCCTCAAATCACAGTGGCTCTGCACCCCTAGTGTGTGTGTCCTTAAATGGCTGGGAAATTCTGGGAGTAGAAGTCCACCCATCTTCAAGTTGCCAAGTTTGAAAAACGCTGGTTTAGCACACAATAGATAATACAGTGTGTCATTGCCATTCTATATTTAATTGTAGTTCTCTAACGTGCTCCTTCCAGCTTCAGCCTTTTCTTATTTCCCACTTTAGGCTTTTCTTTTATTAAGAAAAGTTTTTTTTCTCACTATTGGATCCTCCACTGTCTAAAAAACATGGTGCAGTTGTTGAATCCACCCAGGCTGCTTTAGAGTTATTACAGTTGTTTAATAACTTACTGTTCTTTTCTAAATTTCAAAGTATACTTTTGTGCAGGACTTGAAAATGTTTAGATTTTAATGCATTTATGAAAGTATAAATTTTTGTTCAGCTGTCTGGAAGATTATTTCAGAATATATGAGTGTTGCTAGCATGGTGAATACTGACTGTGGAAGAATCCTTTTAGGGAGGACCTAATAATGCCTGTCAGTTTCAAGGCTCAGTTTCTGAGATGTCAACCACATGCCTCTGACAAACAAGCAAGCAGGATAGTCTTGTTTCTCCCACACATCTATTGTCCAAAAGGATAATACTTTTAAATGTGAAGGTTACAATTAGAATGAATTATGTTATTCTATTGGTTTTAAAAAAATATTTAGAAGAGTTACTTCCCTCCCTCTTATGGGAATTCCATCTTAGGAATTATTTAGGGCAATTCCTTGTGACTATGGACAAATACTATCTCAAGCTATTTCTCGTATGAATTTGTAGCTCTAACAAAAAGCAGTTCTGTAATCCTTCTACTTATCAGTTTCCCTTCTTTTACTTCTCCCATACTTACAAAACAGTAATTTTTTCTGACATTGATTTGTGTCACATGCCTGCTTGCATATCATCTTCTCAAGGGAGTAGTAGCAAGTCATTATTTGTTCCAGTATTGATTGATGGTTTTTTCTTGCAGCCCACAATATTCTTAGCAACCATTTCCAGACCTGTGCTTGAAAGCATTTTGAAGACCATTTGTGCTATTTATATGTGTGGGTTAGGGGAGTTCTTTTAACAGAAAATCAAATTTACATTTCAATTTGAAGTACATGCTTTATACTTACAGCACAGGCAGGTGAAGTTGATTTTGTGGCATGTGTGAAAATGTTCGTTGCCCTTTGTAATTCAAAGTCATACTGGAAGTGTCAGTGGGATATTGTACCCTCTGGATATGTAATGCAAATCTGTGTACAGTGACTCTTGGCTACTCATCTGTATCTGGGTAGTTGCTTGTAATTCTAATTTCTGACTAGTTCCTTCTTTGAAGTTATTGTCCAATATCAACCTCATTTTATCTAGATAAAGGTTGAAAGCCTTAACCAACAGATTAAGTTTTTCCTTACCACCAATTTTCTATATAGCTAAGAATTTGCCTTAGACTGAATTTGACTATCGGTTCACATAATTAAATTCTGATGATATTAGTTAGTAACAATGCTTGGGTGTAAAGCAAAGGTCTTTCTTGACCCTATAAGGATTGAACATGGCCCTATAAGGACTGAACATGGGATGGTCTCCATTGAAAGCCTGAGTGCTCCACCAAGGTATAGCCCTCCTATAGTGCAGGAAGAGTATGGCTACTTTGCATAACATATTTAACAATGTAAATTAGAAATCTAGAAAACTTTGGTCCAGTTGCCATGATTTAACCTTTTTAGATACTTTTGACCTGGATGATTGAGTCTTCATTTACATGTTGCTTTTCATTTTGGGGAAGAGCAAGAGTTGGTTCATTCTAATGATGCTGAGACTCTAGAAAGAGTACAGAGAAGAGCAACAAAGATGATTAGGGGACTGGAGGCTAAAACATATAAGGAACGGTTTCTGGAACTGAGTATGTCTAGTTTAACGAAGAGAAGGACGAGGGGGGACATGATAGCAGTGTTCCAATATCTCAGGGGCTGCCACAAAGAAGAGGGAGTCAAGCTATTCTCCAAGGCGCCTGAAGGCAGGACGAGAAGCAATGGGTGGAAATTGATCAAGGAGAGAAGCAATCTAGAACTAAGGAGAAACTTCCTGACAGTTAGAACAATTAACCAATGGAACAACCTGCCTCCAGAAGTGGTGAATGCTCCAACACTGGAAGTTTTTAAGAAGAGACTGGACAGCCGTTTGTCTGAAATGGTGCAGGGTTCCTGCCTGGGCAGGGGGTTGGACTCGATGACCTCCAAGGTCCCTTCCAACTTTATTATTATTATTATTATTATTATTATTATTATTATTATTATTATTATTATTATTATTATTATTATTATTATTATTATATCCAACATTTTCATTTTTACTGAAGAAATTACTTGGATGAGTAATGAAACATCTCAGCTTTAATAAACTTTGATTCAGTTGCCATGATTTAACCTTTTTAGATAGAAATCTAGTGCTTGTATTCACATACCAGGCTAAGCTTGATTAATTTTATTTTTAAATTGTGATTGCAAAAGTTTCTTTATGCTTCGTTACACTGAAACTTCTGTAATAAACCATCTTACTATATCAGACCACTTACCATATTTACTTACCTAATTGATACAGCTGCCAATCTCACAAAAAGCTAAAGATACTGGATATACTTGCATATAAGGCTGTCTGTGCATAAGCTGACCTTCAAATTTTAACCAAACTATGGTGAAAAATATGCCACCTGAAGATAAATCACAGTTTTCATGGTATTTTGGTCAAATATTTGAGGGATGGCTTATCCATATATGGGCTTACTATATATGTGAGTACATAGGGGAAATACAGGTGTTTTTTTTTAAAGCATTAGGGTATACACTTGTGGATAAGTCCATCCACATATAAGCCAAATCTATTTTTTCTCAGTTTCTCTCCAAGTGTATATGGTACATCTTCCACACAAACTGAAGGTTACAGGTAGTCCTGGTGAAATGATTACTTGGTAATTGTTGGTAGGCTCAGATTTGGAGTCAGAGGAGAGGACCAATAATGACTAATAAGTGCCCGATCCAGAAGTGCTGACAGAGGAGGAACAATCAACTTCAGGGCTACCAGATGAACTGCCATCTGAGCAAGCAGAAGTGGTGGTACAAAACAACAACCAGCAGTCACAACTGCTGTCACTCTGTGAAGATGAGAGTGTGGGATTACTGCAAGTGTTTGGTGGCCTGCAAAGAGATTTAAAAAAAGTTACTCTGTGAGACTGCTCAGCATCAGAACTGTCACCCTGCCAAATAAGATACACCAGGACCGTTTCTGTTAAAATGGAGCAGCAAGCACAAAGCTATCCATTAACAACAATTGCCCATTAATTCTTACTCCATGTGCCTTGATTTGTGAACCTTGCAATCCAGATTTTGAACCTGAACCAGCCAATGAATCCACTACAAACTGTGACCTTTGGACTCCACCTGACTATTGTTCTGCATGCCGCTTTGATTTAGAACACTTGCTGAACTTTTGGAAGGAACTTGTCTCTATACTGCAAGTGTATGTATTTGCAAGCCTTATTAAGTGAAGATGTTGGCTTAGGACAGGACTCTCATTAAGCTATGGTTTGAAGTTACAACAGCACTGAATTAGGGAGTTTTATGATAGGTCTGTAGTCTTACAATAAGTCGTGGCCATTGCAGTATCCCCAGGATATGATTGCAATTCAGGTGCTCAACAACTAGAAAGGTCATAGTGTCTCAAGGTCACATGATTGTTATTTGCAACCTTCCCTGCCAGCTTCCAAAAAAGAAAAGTCAATGAGGAAGCTGGCAGGAGATCATAAATGGTGATCACATGACCACGGACTCTGTGATCGCTTGGGATTCATCTAATGATAGCAACTGGGACTGCCATAATTGCT
>NW_015386930.1:231860-248578 GCF_001527695.2 Protobothrops mucrosquamatus | reverse complement strand
TACATACAAACACCCGCGAAAACCTCAGAAAACATATATATATATATATATATATATATATATATGCAGGTCTTGGCATATTCGGGTCTTTTCCCGTGTAAGATTGAGAGTATCTTGGCGACGTTTCGATGAGGTCCCACTCGTCATCTTCAGGCTGGGGTCTTCGGCTTCGTGCTTGTACGAGCAAAGTGTGATCGGAGCTGCCGTCTCTCTATAAATATTGGTGGGGGGGTGTGGAGTGCTGGCTTAGTTGCTGTAGGTGGGTTGGTTGGCTGTGTGGGAGTTATTGTTTGCGGATTGTTTGGCTGTTTCGTAACATCCTGAGTAGTTGAGGTGCAGACCCCAGCCTGAAGATGACGAGTGGGACCTCGTCGAAACGTCACCAAGATACTCTCAATCTTACATGGGAAAAGACCCGAATACGCCAAGACCTGCATACCTGTACCCGTGAAAATCTACGAATGCATACACACACACACACACACACACACATATATATATATATATATTCATACATACACACACACATATACATATATTATTAATAAAATAAATACAAATTATATTCATGTTGCCTCCATATCAGACTCTCCATAACAGATCTTAATAACTGTTTCATTAGCTTCTGTAGAAGTTGATCTGCCTCCGATTTAACACATATGGAAGCAAATGTGACCAGTTTAGTGTTCAATTTCTCTTTAACAAAAATAAAACTCCCAGGCATTTCCCTTAGTTTTACAATTATGTTAGCTTTAAATAGAATTTCAACCCCTCTAAATAATTTGTTCCTGCTGCAAGATATTGTTTATCAAAATATTTTTCTACATGTCATAATCTGTATGTTTCTTGAAGTTATCTTCTTTCCCATATAATATATGAAAGTCTTCATCATGGTTCACTCCAAGCCGGGAATAAACAACATGGTGACTGCTTTAGAAAGAAGGTTGCAGTTTATTGAAGAGGAGAGCCAGACATAAAGATGGCTCTGGAAGAAAAGAGAGTGAGCATATGTAGGGAGTGGGTTTTTATACCCTCTGGAGTTGTTCCTGTGGCATGAACTTTGACCTGAGTCTGAGTGTGCCTTTCTGGTATTCTGATGGTGGTGAGTTAATCCTATTGTGTCCCAAAGGTCATATCCTGCTTCCCTGGGGCTGGGGCTGATGACTCTTAGATTTTTGGTGTGAGGGATTGTTGATTCTAGGGATTTTTCTTCCTAATCCCAGTTTCCTGACTCCAGTCTTTCTGACAAGATTATAACATCTGCATTTCTGCAGACTTGGTTTCTGTTTGGGACAGAGAGGCTTGGGGGTGGGTTTGGTTTCTGCTTTTAAAATCCTATAGGGAAATATATTCTGCCTTTTAAATATTTCCAAGAATATTTCTTTTTCTGGGGAGGGGATGACTTCCCACAATGCTAAATCTTTTCACCTTGTGCTGAATGCACTAGTATCAAATTTATCTCTCTAAACAAAAGAAAAACCATCATAATAGATTGATTGCTCTTCCCTTTTCCTTGTATTTCTTCCTTTCTTTATTCCTTAATTCTACATTCCCTTTTGTCTTCCCATAGCCAATCCCACCATCCTAATTTAGGAAATGAACTTCAGTGGGTTAAAAGCAGATCTAATCCTGAGCTCCTTGCTTGGTCTAATAATTATTTTTAATGCTTTGGTGGTCTAATGTTTAGTTTTAAATTTGATTAGGTTTGTTGGGGGAGGTGGGATTGGGGGTGTGTGACATGGTACAGATATGTTAGTATGTTGTATGAATTCAGATCATTTGGTTAGTTAGTGAGTATGAGTATGCATAGAAACCACTAAATCAGATAGTTAAATAAGAGGAAAGGGTTTTGTATGAATGTTGTCTGTGTTATTCTTCAGGATGGCTTCTTTGTGATCCCAAGGCCTCCAGGATATTGATCTGTGTTAAGCAAATAGCTTGAAAAATCTTGCAATCCTAAAGAGCTTCTGAAGTTTCCAATTGGAACTCAAATGTGGACTCTCAAGAGAAATGAAGAGTTGAATTCTGAGCCCAATAATGAACACACTATTCCTCCATTTTCCCCCAGGAGATTGTTGCGGTGATATACATATAAAAATTGCTGCACTGGTTGCAGGCATCAGAACCTCTGAAATAGAATAGAGTACTGTTTCTCAACCTCAGCAACTTTAAGATGTGTCAATGAAAACCCACATGCTGGTTGGGGGAATTCTGGGAGGTGAAGTCCACACATTTTAAAGTTGTTGGGGTTGAGAAACCTGAATTACAGGATATTATTTTAAATTTTACCTGCTTCTACACCATATAGAACGTAGACATTGCAATTAATGTTTAACTTCTCAATGTGTTCTTAGGCCTGGTGAGGGCAGAAAGTAGCTGTTCTCCTTCCACAAGGCTCATGTGTAGCATTCCAGTTTTGGCACAGTGCCTGTTCCTAGTGGATCTGTTGTTATCATCTGCAAATTTATTCCCCAACGAGTTCTTTTTGTCTCCTAGAGGTATTGCTTTTATAGCTCTGAGCCTGTTGCTGACACATCACTAGCACTTAGCAGTTGTTTTTTTTACTTGCTGCTCCTATTATTATATGTATTTTTCATTCCTGTGTAAATCAATACCAAGCTCTAATTTGGAGCCTAGCTGGATATAATGCAAATCCTTTCAGAATCAGTTATTTATAAGAGGTATGGAACTAATCTGTAATCTTATTATTATCTTTCTAGAATGAAATCTACCCTATTTGATTTATTGTTTACCATGTTTGAAATTTGGTGGGAAGAATTTGTTTTCCACAAACATCAGGATATCAGTTACATTACGTGGCACAGTCTTGTGTCAGATTCATAATAAGCATTAGTCAATTAAAGCTAGACATAATTCTACTGATGAACAAATAGGGGAAGTTAAACATACTTCCTTTGAATAGTAAAAATGCAGGAAGTGGAAACAGATCTGGCAATCCTCATTATAGTCATTTTAGTCTGCTCCTATTGAGAAAATGTCATAGATAAATCACTGGGAAATGACAGAAATTATAATCCAGCACAATACATATCATGGGCTGTGAAAGTCTCTTTCTTTTGAAAATATTTTAAAAATTACTGGCTTCCAATGCATCTCATTACTATAGTGACCATATTATTTTATTTATGTTTCTATTCATTTATTTGTATTTATTATAGCCAAGGACTCTGGTAGATTCATGGCATCTTAACAAAATCCAAAGAAGTATAAAATCAGTTAAAAATATCCAACAGCGCTGACAGCCTGGATTAAAATAACTAACATAATCTGCATAATAACAAAGAATCACAATAGGAGCGTCACAACACAATAGCCTAGCACTAAAGCCAGGTTTTGGGGGCTTTTCACTACCCCAGGAGAGATGACATGGTCCATACTCTGAGGGGTGCAGTTTTAGAAGGCGGGAGCTGCAACTGTTAAGTTCGTACCATGTTCAGTCAAAGATCCTATATCAGAACACATGAACAAAACCATTACAGTCTTTACAATAGTGCTTGGAGTGACTGACCTATGATACAGCAACATAAATAACTTGTGCCTTTTGTTTTCCAGATTGCCCCAGTCTCTGCTTGCTCTCTTTGCCTCATCCCTTGCTATTTCTGTGGTTTTTGCCATCATCCCTGTCTGTCACAATGTGGTGGTTCTTGCGGTGGTTATGGCTGTGGCTGGGCTGGCCATGGGGTGTATTGACACACTTTCNTATATATATATATATATATATATATATATATATATATATATATATATATATATATATATATATATATATATATATATATATATATATATATATATATATATGCAGGTCTTGGCATATTCGGGTCTTTTCCCGTGTAAGATTGAGAGTATCTTGGCAACGTTTCGACGAGGTCCCACTCATCATCTTCAGGCTGGGGTCTTCGGCTTCGTGCTTGTGCGAGCAAAGTATGATCAGACCTGCCTTCTCTCTATAAATATTGGTGGGGGGGTGTGGAGTGCTGGCTTAGTTGCTGTAGGTGGGTTGGTTGGCTGTGTGGGAGTTATTGTTTGCAGATTGTTTGGCTGTTTCGTAACATCCTGAGTAGTTGAGGTGCAGACCCCAGCCTGAAGATGACGAGTGGGACCTCGTCGAAACGTCACCAAGATACTCTCAATCTTACACGGGAAAAGACCCGAATACGCCAAGACCTGCATACCTGTACCCGTGAAAATCTACGAAAGCATACACACACACACACACACACACATATATATATATATATTCATACATACACACACACATATACATATATTATTAATAAAATAAATACAAATTATATTTATGTTGCCTCCATATCAGACTCTCCATAACAGATCTTAATAACTGTTTCATTAGCTTCTGTAGAAGTTGATCTGCCTCCGATTTAACACATATGGAAGCAAATGTGACCAGTTTAGTGTTCAATTTCTCTTTAACAAAAATAAAACTCCCAGGCATTTCCCTTAGTTTTACAATTATGTTAGCTTTAAATAGAATTTCAACCCCTCTAAATAATTTGTTCCTGCTGCAAGATATTGTTTATCAAAATATTTTTCTACATGTCATAATCTCTATGTTTCTTGAAGTTATCTTCTTTCCCATATAATATATGAAAGTCTTCATCATGGTTCACTCCAAGCCGGGAATAAACAACATGGTGACTGCTTTAGAAAGAAGGTTGCAGTTTATTGAAGAGGAGAGCCAGACATAAAGATGGCTCTGGAAGAAAAGAGAGTGAGCATATGTAGGGAGTGGGTTTTTATACCCTCTGGAGTTGTTCCTGTGGCATGAAGTTTGATCTGAGTCTGAGTGTGCCTTTCTGGTATTCTGATGGTGGTGAGTTAATCCTATTGTGTCCCAAAGGTCATATCCTGCTTCCCTGGGGCTGGGGCTGATGACTCTTAGATTTTTGGTGTAAGGGATTGTTGATTCTAGGGATTTTTCTTCCTAATCCCAGTTTCCTGACTCCAGTCTTTCTGACAAGATTATAACATCTGCATTTCTGCAGACTTGGTTTCTGTTTGGGACAGAGAGGCTTGGGGGTGGGTTTGGTTTCTGCTTTTAAAATCCTATAGGGAAATATATTCTGCCTTTTAAATATTTCCAAGAATATTTCTTTTTCTGGGGAGGGGATGACTTCCCACAATGCTAAATCTTTTCACCTTGTGCTGAATGCACTAGTATCAAATTTATCTCTCTAAACAAAAGAAAAACCATCATAATAGATCGATTGCTCTTCCCTTTTCCTTGTATTTCTTCCTTTCTTTATTCCTTAATTCTACATACCCTTTTGTCTTCCCATAGCCAATCCCACCATCCTAATTTAGGAAATGAACTTCAGTGGGTTAAAAGCAGATCTAATCCTGAGCTCCTTGCTTGGTCTAATAATTATTTTTAATGCTTTGGTGGTCTAATGTTTAGTTTTAAATTTGATTAGGTTTGTTGGGGGAGGTGGGATTGGGGGTGTGTGACATAGTACAGATATGTTAGTATGTTGTATGAATTCAGATCATTTGGTTAGTTAGTGAGTATGAGTATGCATAGAAACCACTAAATCAGATAGTTAAATAAGAGGAAAGGGTTTTGTATGAATGTTGTCTGTGTTATTCTTCAGGATGGCTTCTTTGTGATCCCAAGGCCTCCAGGATATTGATCTGTGTTAAGCAAATAGCTTGAAAAATCTTGCAATCCTAAAAAGCTTCTGAAGTTTCCAATTGGAACTCAAATGTGGACTCTTAAGAGAAATGGAGAGTTGAATTCTGAGCCCAATAATGAACACACTATTCCTCCATTTTCCCCCAGGAGATTGTTGCGGTGATATACATATAAAAATTGCTGCACTGGTTGCAGGCATCAGAACCTCTGAAATAGAATAGAGTACTGTTTCTCAACCTCAGCAACTTTAAGATGTGTCAATGAAAACCCACATGCTGGTTGGGGGAATTCTGGGAGGTGAAGTCCACACATTTTAAAGTTGTTGGGGTTGAGAAACCTGAATTACAGGATATTATTTTAAATTTTACCTGCTTCTACACCATATAGAACGTAGAAATGGCAATTAATGTTTAACTTCTCAATGTGTTCTTAGGCCTGGTGAGGGCAGAAAGTAGCTGTTCTTCTTCCACAAGGCTCATGTGTAGCATTCCAGTTTTGGCACAGTGCCTGTTCCTAGTGGATCTGTTGTTATCATCTGCATATTTATTCCCCAACGAGTTCTTTTTGTCTCCTAGAGGTATTGCTTTTATAGCTCTGAGCCTGTTGCTGACACATCACTAGCACTTAGCAGTTGTTTTTTTTACTTGCTGCTCCTATTTTTATATGTATTTTTCATTCCTGTGTAAATCAATACCAAGCTCTAATTTGGAGCCTAGCTGGATATAATGCAAATCCTTTCAGAATCAGTTATTTATAAGAGGTATGGAACTAATCGGTAATCTTATTATTATCTTTCTAGAATGAAATCTATCCTATTTGATTTATTGTTTACCGTGGTTGAAATTTGGCGGGAAGAATTTGTTTTCCACAAACATCAGGATATCAGTTACATTACGTGGCACAGTCTTGTGTCAGATTCATAATAAGCATTAGTCAATTAAAGCTAGACATAATTCTACTGATGAACAAATAGGGGAAGTTAAACATACTTCCTCTGCATAGTAAAAATGCAGGAAGTGGAAACAGATCTGGCAATCCTCGTTATAGTCATTTTAGTCTGCTCCTATTGAGAAAATGTCATAGATAAATCACTGGGAAATGACAGAAATTATAATCCAGCACAATACATATCATGGGCTGTGAAAGTCTCTTTCTTTTGAAAATATTTTAAAAATTACTGGCTTCCAATGCATCTCATTACTATAGTGACCATATTATTTTATTTATGTTTCTATTCATTTATTTGTATTTATTATAGCCAAGGACTCTGGTAGATTCATGGCATCTTAACAAAATCCAAAGAAGTATAAAATCAGTTAAAAATATCCAACAGGGCTGACAGCCTGGATTAAAATAACTAACATAATCTGCATAATAACAAAGAATCACAATAGGAGCGTCACAACACAATAGCCTAGCACTAAAGCCAGGTTTTGGGGGCTTTTCACTACCCCAGGAGAGATGACATGGTCCATACTCTGAGGGGTGCAGTTTTAGAAGGCGGGAGCTGCAACTGTTAAGTTCGTACCATGTTCAGTCAAAGATCCTATATTAGAACACATGAACAAAACCATTACAGTCTTTACAATAGTGCTTGGAATGACTGACCTATGATACAGCAACATAAATAACTTGTGCCTTTTGTTTTCCAGATTGCCCCAGTCTCTGCTTGCTCTCTTTGCCTCATCCCTTGCTATTTCTGTGGTTTTTGCCATCATCCCTGTCTGTCACAATGTGGTGGTTCTTGCGGTGGTTATGGCTGTGGCTGGGCTGGCCATGGGGTGTATTGACACACTTTCNTGACTGACCTATGATACAGCAACATAAATAACTTGTGCCTTTTGTTTTCCAGATTGCCCCAGTCTCTGCTTGCTCTCTTTGCCTCATCCCTTGCTATTTCTGTGGTTTTTGCCATCATCCCTGTCTGTCACAATGTGGTGGTTCTTGCGGTGGTTATGGCTGTGGCTGGGCTGGCCATGGGGTGTATTGACACACTTTCCAATATGCAGCTGGTGAAGATTTATCAGAAGGATTCAGCAGTCTTCCTGCAGGTGAGAAAGGGACTGGTGGATGCTGGGCCTAACTTTGCACCCCTGTTTGTGTGTTTGTATTACCCTACTTCTCCATTGGTTCATAACTCTTTAAGGTCCATTGTACTTGCCATGATAAGGTATATTTTGCTTTGATGTTATGTTAAATATGAGGATATGTAAGCTGAATCCCTTCTTTATTTTTATGTTAGGGAGAAGGAAGAAAAATTTCATTTTGTACTGAGCTCTATATTTCCTTCAGAGTCGAAATCAGTGCATCATGGAGGGGAAGCCTCAGCCTTCTTGGTGCTTTCAAAAAGACTGGATTTTCCTAAATACTATAGTATGCAGTTAGAGCAAAATCTGCACTGGGTCAATGGCCTTGAAATGGAGAAACACACCACTCTTATAGTCTGCAACGAGGAGTAAAATCTGCAGAGACTCCTTATCTCCATTTTATAAATGCTTTAGTCTGAGCAAGAAGATATGTGCTCAATATCTTCTTTCTCCCCAGATCAACACTTGGATGTAAAACTAGAATTAAAGGCATGTTGGCTCCAAACAGAAGCATGATATAGCACTAAGGAATAATGTGCATCATGAATGAATGCAGTCATTTCAATGTTGATCTGGCATTCAGACCAGTCAAGAGGACCAGTCCATGACCTGGAGAGCAATAGAACTTAGTGCAAAAAAATTATAACTTGTTTCTGAATAAGGGAGACAAGATGTAAGTACTTCATTGTTTTAAAACCATGAATGTACAAGCCTTTATCAATGCAAGTTAATCTGTGGGTACATTTTAACAATAGCAATAGCACTTAGGCTTATATACGGCTTCATAGTGCTTTACAGCCCTCTCTAAGCAGTTTACAATCTGGGTCCTCATTTTACCGACCTTGGAAGGATGGGTCAACCTTGAACTGGTCACAATCAAACTCCTGGCAGTGAGTAGAGTTAGCCTGTAATACTGCATTCTAACACTGCGCCTCCATGGCTTTTTTGTCAATTTTGTGTATATATTTCTATATATTTTTGCCAGTTTTGTATATTTTAGAGTACTTATCATGTTCCCATTTACTAAAATAGATACTTCCCTCTTTCTTGCACACCCTATTCAAACCATGTTAATGTTACATATGAAGCTGTGTTAAAATATACCTGTGGCTGGGGAAACAATCATTCTATACCGGTAGTAACCATCTCACAGCAATCTCATATTCTGCTACCAAACGATAGGGAAATGTAACAATATTTTCCTAGAGGATTAGTCTTTCCCTAGCCATAAAGTAGCCATTAATCCTATCTTGGGTAACTCACCAGTAGTTAAAGCAAGCTAAGCTATAGCAAGCCACAGCTATAAACTGAGATTAAATTATTCCTACTCCATCATAATCTTAAGAAATTATCTAGTTTAGATGATATAATAAACCAAGCCATAATAAGGTTTGGCATGTTATATTGAACACAGTTATGATATTGATATGCATAACACCTGGGGTCAGCATCACAATTGTGCTGGCTTATTCTCTGGTTCGTCTGTGGTATAGGAGATGTCTATAGTTCTAGTCCTCCTGCAAAGGAGAATCGAATTGTCAAGAGCACTTGGGTAGCATATGAAGTTTATTGCAGAGTTAACTATGTACACAGTCTTCTGCAACCTGTCTCTAGAACCCAGAAGAATTTAGTGATAAACTATTAATTCATTCTGAACCCTATTTATTTCATCTGGCCAGATTTGTTATTGGCATTGTTCTCTTTGTCATTCTCTGTAGGCCCTTCATTTTTTTGTGGGCTTTGGTGCCCTGCTAAGCCCTCTGATAGCTGATCCTTTTCTGTCAGACACCAACTGCATCCTGGCAAATGGCACAGCCAGTGGTAGCAGCAACCTCCCTCACATCCGGAAGTCATTGGTCCCACATCATCCTGGGAACCTGACACATTATGACCTACCCATAAAAGGACTGGTGGTGACCAGAGTGTCTTATGCTTTCTGGATTATGGCTCTGATCAACGTAAGTATGGCCATCTTCACAGCCAATTGTTCCATGAATAAGGTTCATACACATCTTTGGAGTAATGTAAGTAGAAGCTTTTGATTCCAGATTACAATTTGATCAGTCTTCTCAAAATGTTTCCACCATCATCCTTTCTCCAAATAGGACAGTCATATGAACTAATACTTTACTTTAGAGATTTATATTGCATTTCAAGAGGTCTTGAACATAAAAGCAACATTCAATAGACTGTTCTGCCTCTTCCAAAATTATCAGATTCACAAGGAATAGATTGCCTGAATGGTTTGCTACAGAAGCATACTTTGTCTGATATTTAAATCTTCCTAATCCAGGAAATACATTCATAATCCTCCCCAATCCCTTCTGAAACAGGTGCTGCCTTTTCTTCCTCTTTTACAGAGTCCAGTTAATTCACAGTTTTCTTATTTTCCCTTGCTAATAAAATTCCACATTTCAAGGAAGAAAGTCTGGAAGTAGGAGGACTAGTTAATGACTGATGTTTTTTGTGATCAGTACCATTTCAAGAGGGCGTTTGCTGATTTCAATCTCCACTCAGCCTTGAGCTTGTTAGAATTGTTAGAACAGGTTGTTAAAACAGCCTGAAGTTATATGTTCCCTTGCAGACCCCTATCTTTTATGTGGGTGTATTTTTTACCAACCTTAATGGACATATACTGTATGTTTACATCATATAGTGAATACCACTCAGTTCACGGAGACTTACTGTAACTTGGTGTACTATTGAGAGTTTTGGTGGCACACCAAGTGCAAATCAGTGGAGGTGGTCTGCCCTGGTTACAGGCAACAAGAGGGTGCATTAATTGGCAACTTGGAGATGACAAGGCCATTTGGTGGCAAGTGTAGAGTCAGGTCACTGCTGTCAGTGTGCCAATCAGTGTCTACACCAGCGGTTCTCAACCTATAGGTCACAACCCCATTTGGGGTCGATCGACCATTTCACGGGGGTCGCCAAGCAAGGCTG
This sequence comes from Protobothrops mucrosquamatus, assembly GCF_001527695.2. Lineage (NCBI taxonomy): Eukaryota > Metazoa > Chordata > Lepidosauria > Squamata > Viperidae > Protobothrops > Protobothrops mucrosquamatus. The sequence goes on along the minus strand of NW_015386930.1, from coordinate 237,874 downwards.
TCCGCCATTTTTTCCCCTTTTCCGGCGGGTGCCTTACGTCCCTTGGGCTGGGCCAGCTGGTGGTCGGCCTGCTCCGTCTCTGCCGCTTGCCAGCTACGCCTCGGCCGGCGCAGGGGGCGGAACCACGCATGCGCAGTGTTCCCAGGCAGAGAAAGTCCTCGACTTACGACCGGTTTAGTCCTCGGCTTACGACCGGTTTAGTCCTCGACTTACGACCGGTTTAGTCCTTGACTTACGACCAGTTGGGGGTCGCGGCATTAAAAAGGTTGAGAACCACTGGTCTACACTGAATGGACAGAGAAATTTAAGTTTACCCTGTACCCACTTAGTAATACCAATGGGAGCTTTGTTTTCCTATGGGAGGGTGGTGAGGGCAGGGTTGTCAGGAAACTTGAAAGGGGAGAAAAGAATTAAATTTCTCTGACTGCAAGCATGTTGTGCTGAATAAATAAATGTAAATAAGAAAAAATTTAATGGTTACAGACACTACTATTATGGTAACACACAGGTTAAACTCCAATAATTAAGATAGTGGGACTTTTGATATTGTCCCAAATTGGAGGGTTTTTTTGGGGGGGGGTGATATCTTTTATTAATACGTTTTATAATTCTTAATACATTGTATTGTTTCAGTACAATGATACTTATGTAGTATTAATTAAGGATTATTGATACTCTATTGTTTAGATTACTGAGACTGTAAAAATAAAGTAAAAAGGCATATTCTATCAATATTAATTACCATTTAGGATGTCAGTTTTAGAAGGATAACATTATTTGACTTTTTACCCAAAACTGAATATAACATTAGAAAAAGAAAAGTGCTGCTGATTGCATCAAAATATTTGTTACATAGCAAAACTTGTGTTCTTGAGCTGACTACTTATTGTTAAAATCATCATTGTATCATTAGTTAATACTTTAGTTTTAAATATTACTAAAGGGAGAGAATAGACAAGCAAATTTAACAATTAAAATACCAAAAAAGGAAAAAGGAAAATAACTGTTGAATTTTTAACTTTTCCCTTTTTATCCATCTGCTGATTTACTGTGCTTATAAATATTTAGGTACTCTGGGAAGCCAGACTGTAAGGGCTTGTATTTGCCATGCTGTGAAATATATTGGATGTAGGAAAACCATCCCTGTTTAAATTTGGTTAAACCTCAGTTATGAATATATACTGTTACTTTTGCCATTACTTCACATTCTCCAAATTTAAATTTCTAGTCAGATAGTGTTGGAATTGTGTGCTTCTTCTGCATGGGGCAAGATTTATTTTTGCTGCTGTAAGCATATATTTCATTATGGTGATTGTTTTCTAACATTATAGGTAGTAAGAAAAGTTGTGGCTTCATTTCAAATTTAAATCCCAGAGTTTTTTCAGCATTGTATCATATATATCTTTCCAATACTGTTGGGTTTTTTGAACATGTCTACCAGATGTGATAAAACATTCTTTTTATACTGAGTCATTTCCAAAATTTATTAGAATATTGTCCCAAATTGTTATAAGTTTTTCTAGTTAGATACAGCAAAGACTTTTGGCAGAAATGGGAATTTAAAGGAAGGTCAAATCATGTTGTGGGAGTTATGAGTTTCATGTTTGAGCAAGTTATAATCTCATCCATGTTATATACTTGGTAAATTGTTATACAGGTAGTCCTCGACTTACGACAATAATTGAGCCCAAAATTTCTGTTGTTAACTGAGACATTTGTTAAGTGACTTTTGCCCCATTTTACGACCTTTCTTGCCACAGTTATTAAGTGAATCATTGCAATGTTAAGTTAGTAACAAGGTTGTTAAGTGAATCTCGCTACCCCATTGACTTTGCTTGTCAGAAGGTCGCAAAAGGTGATCACATGATCCTGGGACAATGCAACCCTCATAAATATGAATCAGTTGCCAAGCAACTGAATTTTGATTATGTGACCTTGGGGATGCTGCAGTGATCTTAAATGTGAAAAACGATCATAAGTCACTTTTTTCAGTGTCACTAAACGAACTGTTGTAAGTCAAGAACTACAGTACATGTATTCTAAACCAGTATTTAGAATGAGATTTGGGAAATTACTGCCACTTTGCTAAATGGGGAAAGAGAAGTTGTAGACAAACAAATATTGACAAAAATCCTTTCTAATTTTCACTTGTAGCTGACTGGCTTTTTTTGTCTGCCAGTTTTTCTACTATGCCTGCTTCCTGAGAATAGGAAACTAAACAGTGTGACTCAGTAAGAGTTCCTGGGGAGTAGGAGACCTCTTGAGGGTCAAAATCTGGGCTGTGCACATAGTGAAGCTGACATCTGCATAATCATGCCATGGGCATCATTGAGTTGAAGATGTCTTGTGTTGAGAAAAGCTATTTCTTTTTTTTTTTATGTACTTGTTGGCTTCTTAGTTTTAAAAGAGGCAAAAAAATATCTATTAGTTAGAAAACTCTTCACTTCTCCTGGGTGACAGTCTCATAAGACCTGTTACTGGAGGGAATAGCTTGTTATGATTTTCTGCTTTGATAATGCAAATCTTAAATCTGCAATGTGCTTGCACAATTTTTAACACTTCACAGCCTCTGTAAAGTTTTCCAGCACTTGGTTGGGTGGCAGAGCTTCTATTTTCTGCCTCTCTTGGGAAATATAAGATAAATCTACTCTACATGCCAAATATGATGTAGATGAGCAAAACATATGGAGCTGGTAGAACATAAGAAATGAATATTCTTTATCAAAAGGAAAAGTGTTTTTTTTTTGTTTTTTTTTGAAAATTAAACAATATGGTGATAGAGTGGGCAGGGTGTGAATATGCAGTCTGAAATTCTGTAAAGTGTAAGAAAACATGTGGGGTTGGTATGAGGGACACCTGCATTGGATGATAGTTACACATAGGCACAAAATAAATGTAAAATATGTGGTTTATGTACTTTTTTTAAAAATCAGAGAAATGCTATAGATATTTCAGGATTCAAAGATGAAAGACCAAATACTGAGGAATTAGTGGGGGCAGCATGTAAGGCAGAGCAACACTTTTGCAATCCAGGGCCTATAATATAACACAATAAATCACATTCAGCTATTCTGAATAGTTGGTCAACAAGAAGGATGGGCAGCTTGGAGGCCATCCTTCATAATTGGCTTGATCTTCTTGGGAGTGTGGTTCAGTGATGTGCTGGGGACCACAAATTGTTCTAGTGCAGGGGTAGGCAACCTTGGCTCTTTTATGACTCGTGGACGTCAACTCCCAGAATTCCTGAGTCAGCCATGCTGGCTCAGGAATTCTGGGAGTTGAAGTCCACGAGTCATAAAAGAGCCAAAGTTGCCTACCCCTGTTCTAGTGGATAATTGTTACATATTTCAGCATTTATTCACAGTATTTATTTTAAGAAGATCGTTCTTTTGAGCAGAAGAAGTAGAGATGGAGAACTCCAGATGCTACAGTTTTTATCATTCCTGATCAGTGACCATGTTGATTGAAACATCCAACAGCATATGAAGGATCATGGAATTTCTCTTCCATACGTGGAATTTCAAGAAAAGTAACAATAATTGTAATAGCATTTCATCTTATATACCACCCCCTGGTGCTTTACAACATTCTTTAGAGTGTTTACAATGTAAGCATTATTTGCATATCCCCCCCCCAAAAAAAAAATCTGGGTCCTCATTTACCAACCTCAGAAAGATGGAAGGCTGAGTCAACTTTGATCTGGTCAGGATCAAACTACAGACTCTGGGTAGAATTTGCCTGCAATACTGCACTTTAACCACTGCACCACTAGGGCTCCTATAATAATGGTCAAAAAGTATTATTAAATTGGCCTGGAGCTACCCAATGAGCTTGGTTAGAGAAAATTATAATTCTAGCACTGTTAAAAAGGGACAAGGTTTTTATACTGTGTGGTTTCTATTATCCATACTTCTTGAGTAAAGGAGACCATAAAAGAATGAAGCGGGGAAATAGTGACAACTGCTAACTATGCTAACCTTGAAGTGATTTGTGTGGGTGGTCTTTTTTCTGATAGATAATTTGAGACAAATCTTCTAGCAATAGTACTAAAATTGGATGTGTGCCTTAAATGTTTTTGTGTATTAAGTGATGCATATGGCCTAAGCTCATTAGATGAATTGATCTTGAATTTTGGGATATAAAATACCAAAAGAGTTCCAAAAGATTCTTTCCCTAAAAGTTCACATAATGCCAGAAGATTTCTAGCATTCCCTCCTCAACCTCCTTTTAGGGCAGTGGTGGCAAACCTATGGCACGGGTGCCAGAGGTGGCACTCAGAGCCCTCTTTGTGGGCACGCGCGCCGTCGCCCCAGTCCTAGGCCTTCAGCTGGGTTTTATAAAACCTTTTTGCTTTAGGCCTCCGCCACCGTGTACAAAAAAAAAAAGTTCAACCAATCAGTCAATTTCAATTTCTCGCGGGAAAAAAAAGATCTTGCAAAGTTGGAATTGATTGATTGAACTTTTTAGTCCCACCCTGTCTGCTGTTACCACCGCAGCCATGCCCACCCAATGGGCCACTCCAACCCAATGGGCCATGCCCACCCAATTGGCCACGTCCACCCAATTGGCCACGCCCACCCGGCACCCGACGATGCATAAGTGGGTTTTGGGTTGCAGTTTGGGCACTCGGTCTCTAAAAGGTTCGCCATCACAGTTTTAGGGTAAGCATTTGCAACCAAGCATCATCCAGCTTGGCTAAAAACCCAGCACTGCTAACAGGCATCAGCAATAATAAGGGATGCTGAGAAATGTTTATCAGCAATATTAGGAACATTATAAATTTCCCCATCTTTCCCATCTGTGGTGGAAGAGGTATATTACCCTGCCACAATCGAAAGCTTATTGTGAAGGGATCTGTTGTGATGAACGTAAATACTTCTTTTCCCATTGGGTTGTTACTGTGATCAAATTCTTGCTCCTTTATCCACCCCATCATATCCTTAAATATTATTCCTTGGTTTCTTTGTGATCTTCTAGCATTAGCTACAGTTTGTCCTAAATTTTATTTCTTCTGCGATAGAAAACATGGGCAGGGTATCTTCTGTGAGAAATGTTAGCATGCAGCTCTGAACTGCAATTTAAAGAAACACACTATTGCACATACAGAAAAAAAGAAAAGGAGCCAGATTATGTGATGGATTGGATCCCGGTCCTCCTATAGAGGTAGGGCACTAAACAAAGACTTTTCAGCTTTAAGCCTTTTGATTGGTCCTCGGCACATTCTTTCAATAGTTCCCTGACTAGGACTATGGGGTAGAATCAGGATGGAATGGAGCTTCATCTGCTAAAATTTCCTCTTCAGCAGATTTTTCTTAAAGCAGTGGAATAAGGCTGGGGAAGAATCTTGACAAGATAAGGTAAATGATTGATTGAAAACTAACCATAGGGATGTCTTCTTAAGTTAATTACACAGCTTCTTAATGGGTCGAATGATATTACCGTGTACAAATGTTGATCAAGAACTATTACCTTGAGATAGATGGGTGAACTAGTTATCAGTAACAGAAGTTTTGATATCAGTGCCCTTTCTCACTGGCCAGAGGACTCATAACACCTAAGCTGTTTGAGAAGCAAAAGCTGCTTATTTGTTTGCTATTAATTTGATCTGATTTGAAAAACTAGCTCAGACCATGGTAGGTCATATAAGATAATACTATTTGTTATGTGGAATGTTGTAACAATCCACCACATCCACAGGGGAGGGGGAAGACTTCTTTGAAGTAGACTCTCTGCTGTGAAGGCATTTAACAGCTTTCCCAGTCTCCTCCAGCTTTGTTGGATTTATTTATTTATTAATTTATTAATTTATTTATTTATTTAATTTCTATACCGCCCTTCTCCCGCAGGACTCAGGGCGGTGCACAGCATATTAAAACAGATACAAATATCAATATACAAAAATAAAAACCCCTCTAAAACCAAATTAAAAACCAAATATTAGAGGCTGTGTTCCAATTAAAATTATACTTAAAATCGTCCCTAAATAAAATCCTCCTTAGGTCAGGCCCGCTTGC
>NW_015386930.1:228220-231059 GCF_001527695.2 Protobothrops mucrosquamatus | reverse complement strand
AGCATGATACCGTGGTCTACAGTATCAAAAGCCGCTGAGAGGTCCAAAAGAACAAGGACAGAGGAATAACCTCTGTCCCGGGCCCTCCAGAGATCATTAACCAACGCGACCAATGCCGTTTCCGTGCTGTGTCCCGGCCTGAAGCCCGACTGGTATGGTGTCTGGAGGTTGATGGGAGTTGACTTTCAGTTTATCTCTGCTGGGAAAATAGGGGACTCCATTGTTTGCATTCTTTATTTATGCTACATGGGTACAAAAACATTAGCCTTGTAGTCAGAGCATTAGTGAAACATAAAATAAAAATGAATCTGAATGTACTGTTTGTTTTGCCTTCTGGTACGCTGGTGAGTCCAGTACCATGGTTTGTTATTAAGCAAGAGACCCAGATTACCTATATCACTCTAAAAGCGAATTGTGAGATCCTGCAATAAAGTGCCTTGGCTCTGGTCATATGTATCTTGGCAGATAAACTAACAATAGAAGCCAAATTGGCTGATCAGCACCATTTAACTGTTAAAAGTATTAAAGGTGAAAAATAAGCAAAATTCAGAGGAAGAAGAGAATTGAACAGTTGTAGAATACTTAGATGGAGGTAGACGAATTTCACTGGAGTATAGGAAATATAGGAAGAGCAAATTCAGTGAAAGGACAAGATGATGTCTCCAAAAAAGTGCCATCCCTTAAAATATTCAGAGATTTCTTTTTTGTTTCTGTTCAAAGTCAAGCGGCACTTTTCCTGGTATGGTAGCGTTTCAGTAACTTTTCTGAGAGAGGAAGATCTAGCTGTAGCAATTGTCTTAATTCCCTCTTATTTAGATTCTTGTAACAGACTCTAAGACTACCTTTCAGAAGCAACTAGAAAGTACAATTAATGCAGCACCTACGTTTTTGAAATAATTATGTCTTTTCACTTGCAATGTGCAGCAAATGCCTCTCATGTCTCTGGGAGCTGTTCAGTGGGGATGTATCATGTTAAAGTTGAAAAATGTACTTAGTTACTTTACTTAAATAATGAAGGTTTCTATGTGACATAGAGTGTTAAACTAAGCCTAGCAATCTTAATTCCAGTCTTTTGTTTCATGATAGTCTCTGGTTGACCTCAGGCTATTTTTTTTTCTCTCCTACATCAAAAGAGTTTTGTGGCAAAGACCAACCTCATAGATTGTAGATAAGTAGACAACAAAGGTATGTTAATAAGGAAACAATCAGAGAAAAGTAACAGGAATGCATTATTCTTGGAGGTATGAAGGAGAAAAAATATCTTAATATCACTATTGTCAGATGTTTCCAGCATGGGGGTGAGGCAATAAGGAAATGAACCAAATATCATTTTTATAGTCACTTTAATTAAAAACCAAACCTTGGAAAGAAAGAAACGGAAACACCAAAAATAAGTTTCTTATTGTAATTCCTTCTTATGGGTTTTTTTATTTATTCCCAGTTTACAGTGTTGAGCCTTACTATATGTACAAATGGTCCTCAACTTACGACCATAAATGAGCCAGGAATTATGCTCATAAGTCATGATGAGCGGGTTACCATGTGACCATGCCCAGTTTTACAACTGCTTTTCTGGCAGTCAATAAGCAAATGCCACAGTCGATAAGCAAACACTCTGGTCATTAAGAAAACACCATGGTCATTCAACAAAATCCGTTTAATTGATGGGTTTTTTTGCCAGAAATTGGAGATAAACACTGGAAACTAGAAAAAAAACTGCCAAAAATTGTGGTCATATGACTGGGAGATGATACAAATGGTTGCAAATGGGAACTGATTGCCAAGTGCCCAAAATGCGATCACATGGCTACAGGATGTGTGTGTTGCCATTGGAAGTTTGAAAATGGGTTGTAAGTAACTTTGGGGAAGTCTATTGTAATTTTGAACATTCATTAAGCAACTGGTCATTAAGCAAGGGCTACTTGTATCCTTCCCTCAATAGCTTTATGTAACGTTGGAATATTATTGAGAATGTTGAGGCCCAGGTAATTGATCTGCAAAAGGAGATTAGAAACAAGTATTAGAATCAGGGATTAGAGCAGAGCTTCCTTAAACTGGCAGCTCCAAGAACTTTTGAGGCTTATAATAAGATACTTCATTCCCATAACTTCTAGTAGTACTGGCTTCAGACTGAAAAGACAGGCAATTCTTGATCTTTCCAATTTGATGGAAACTTATGACATGAATTATGATGGCAGCGATGAAGATGTATATTTCTTCACATCACTCCACCAGAAATGAGAAGGAATTGTGGATTTGAGGACGGGAAATTTGCTGGTGAAATATCTCAAGTCAGTGCTGTTTACTTAACTTGTTTGAAGAAAAGCTATTGCAAAGATCTGATTCTTTGTTCCTGTGAGCGATTTCTTCTTATTGAAAAGGACTCAGTTTTGACCCAGCTCAGCAAAATACTGCACTTTTCCAAGACAATTTGCCTGATTTTGCCAATGAAGGGGAATATATAACATGGGATATCCATAACACCGTTCCAGTCATTTGATTTTGGATTGCTATGAGTTCTTGTACATAATTCATGAATCAGATAATCCTCACTGCTATCTGGCACTTGCTCTAAGTAATTTTATATGTCATGTTAATCTTATTTGGCAATCTCCTTCCAGGTTGTGGCAAAGATAATAGCTACGTGGACTGGCCTTACTCAGTTTTGTAGGTCTCACATACACTGAATCACTGCTGTCATTCATCCTTGCATCCATCTGCAAGTGGACTGTTATTCCAATCATATAGGAATAGTCCAACACGTAACATAGAGTGTTTGCCCAATATTTTATGGCTTGGCATTGTTCAAATGATCTGTTTTTGCTGTTCTCACTTTCAT
>NW_015386930.1:224832-227790 GCF_001527695.2 Protobothrops mucrosquamatus | reverse complement strand
CTACGTGGACTGGCCTTACTCAGTTTTGTAGGTCTCACATACACTGAATCACTGCTGTCATTCATCCTTGCATCCATCTGCAAGTGGACTGTTATTCCAATCATATAGGAATAGTCCAACACGTAACATAGAGTGTTTGCCCAATATTTTATGGCTTGGCATTGTTCAAATGATCTGTTTTTGCTGTTCTCACTTTCATGGCAAATTTGCCATTAACGCAAACTGGTCCTGACCTCCGGAAGGATTCTAACTATTAAGGGAAAATGTTTTTCTTCCATGGGGCTGAACTAGCTGTTCTTGTTTCTATTGTTCTATGAACAATAGAGACCATTTAAATGAATTCAGTTGAGGAGAGGGAAGCAGGCAGGGAGAGAATGCTCCATACCTTGAAATAATTCTGTGAGCCAAAAAAAATAAGGAAATGTGGAATTACAACTCTCTTAAGTCACAGACAGAGAAAAAAAAATCTCAGGGCAATCACCCATTAATTATGAATGTTCTAGCAGTCACCATCAATCAGATGGGGGAGGGAAAAGATAGCTTCAATTAGCATTACTTCATTACTTTCAGATACAGCTTCTACTCTGCCAATGCACAAAATAGGCTTAGCAAAATCAGTGTACATTTAACAAAATCATTTTGTATTGTGGCAGAAGGCTGGGGGGGGAGGTATGTTTTTATCTATCTGAATGCAACAATGCAAAGTACTAGTGATGAAGTGTCATCAGGAAGTTTCTGAGATCCATGTCTGATCTTTAGACAATGCCTGTCCAGATAGAGTACACAACTTAGTTGTACTCTTTAAATATAAGCCGTTGTGTTTAATGTAAATGCAGAGCTATTTTCATTGCGGGTACCAAAATTGCTAGGATCTGTGGTCCTAGCCTGCCACCTGCTGGCAGAGTGAAACATAGCACTTTGTTTCTTCAGTTGGTAGAAAAGTACTTTTAGTTTAAAATGCATGATGTGATTTAAGTGAGAAAAAAACCTATGGGTGAAGGTTTTCTAAAGAACATGTCATATGTCATATTTGGGTTGAATTTTACAGCTTGTCATTTGGAGAGACAAGCATGCTAATCATAATGGCTATAATGCATCTCGTCAATTGATTAGCTGAAGCTCAGGTGTACTTTTTTGCGCTACACATATGCCCATCTTATGCCATAGAGATGTGGAAGACCATGAGAAGGCTTTTGCACAGCTCCATTTCATGTGCCAGTTCACCCTTTCTTGGATCAGCTAGTCCTCCAGCCAGGTACCCATTCCCTGTCACTTTGCAGCTTGACTATCACTACACATTCTACATGGGGTTGCTCTTGAATACTATTCAGAACCTTCAACTGTTCCAGCATGCAGCAGCTCAGGCAGTAATGGGCATGTATTAGTATGTGACACCTCTGCTCTGCATGTGTAATGATTGCCAGTATGCTTCCAGATATGATTCAAGATGCTGATTGTAACCTATAAGCCTTACATGGCATGGAGCCTGGTTATCCAAGGAACCACCAAACTCTGTTACCTGCCTAGCTGGTAAGAGCTAACTGAGTGGATATGCTTCAGGTCTCCTTGTTTGAATAGTGTCATCTTTTGGCAATCAGAAAGTATATCCTCTGGAATGAGTTCCTCCTGAGATCTGTATGATCCCTGCCCTGATGACGTTCTTAAAAGACCAGACAATTTATTCAGGTCTTGGGATAGCATAGATAGAACTATCCTCTTTATGATATTTTATGTCTGCTTTGTGGTTAGATAGCTTTCTGGTTTGTTGGTTTGTTTTGTAGTTATTTTTGCATTGTTTTGACTAAAGTTTATATTCAACCATTTTTATAATGCTTATGCTGTTAGCTGTCCCAAGCTACCGGTACCTGGAATTGGGTAACATCCAAATTGAATTAAATAAATTAAAAATGCATTGCTATCTTACACCATCTGTTCTAGTGGAACCTGTTCCTTTTTTAACTCTTTATAAAATGTAGCAAAAGAAACTTCATAAATGACAACTTTTTGAATAGTCTTGCCAGTAGAATCCTCACTTGCAAAAAAAATTTGCTTCAACACACCGATTTAAAGGCAAGAAGGCTATGCTTCTTTGTATGTAATTATGCTACCTGTGCCCTTCCTCTTAGTATATGTTGGGAAAAGGTGATGCTATACACACAAGTAAGATCAAACAGTTTTCTGAGGAAAAAACTGGATCAGCCTCTTTCAGTGGAAGAACTAACATATACAATGGATATAGTACAACACAGGTCTGCTGGCTAAGTGTCCTTTTTCTTTTCTATTGCTTTCTAGCTGCCTGTCCCCATTGCAGTATTCTTTTTGCTGTACAAGGAAAGGCTTGTGCCATGTTGTCCCACTGGCAGTCCTCCACTGTTACCTGCAGATGAATTGGCAATGGAAACACGGATAACTGACAAAGATGACTCTTCTACTTCCTCATCAAAAATCCAACTAGAAATAGGTGAGAGCGATTATTCCAGTTTTGGTGAACTTTACTTCCATTATCTTGGCAAAACCAAGAGAGCATGATGTGCTGCTCTATGAAGGTCTGGAGCTTATACATAATGTTGAACCAGACTTATTAAATCATGGTTTATTATATCAGCCTGAATTGGCCACAGTTCTTATAACAGAATCAGCCAAAACTGAACAAATCATATAACAGCTGTGTTCACACAATGTTGTTGTTGTTGTTAATTGCGAAGTCGTGTCCGAGCCATCGCGACCCCATGGACAACGTTCCTCCAGGTCTTCCTGTACTCTACCATCTTCTGGAGTCCATTTAAGTTCATGCCTACTGCTTCAGTGACTCCATCCAGCCACCTCATTCTCTGTCGTCCCCTTCTTCTATTGCCCTCAATCTTTCCCAGCATTAGGCTCTTCTCCAGTGAGTCCTTCCTTCTCATTAGGTGGCCAAAGTATTTGAGTTTCAACTTCAGGATCTGGCCTTCTAAAGAG
>NW_015386930.1:221164-223623 GCF_001527695.2 Protobothrops mucrosquamatus | reverse complement strand
ATTTGAGTTTCAACTTCAGGATCTGGCCTTCTAAAGAGCAGTCGGGGTTGATCTCTTCTAGGACTGACTGGTTTGAACGCCTTGCAGTCCAAGGGACTCGCAGGAGTCTTCTCCAGCACCATAGTTCAAAGGCCTCAATTCTTTGTCGCTCAGCCTTTCTTATGGTCCAACTTTCACATCCATACATTGCAACTGGGAACACAATACATGGAATCAAATTAATTACATATACTTTCTCTTAGGATGTTGTTCAGGCACAGCTTCTGTTATGTCTTCTTCAGTGAGTAGTATGAACTAGAAAATTGGGTTAATTGAATACATTATATTAAGATAAGCATAAAATAACATGTTATATAAAGATAGCCTTTGGCTTATTGTGAGAACCATAGTATGTTGATTTCCAGTGGAAAAATCTCCATATTAAGTTGTTGACATGAATTTTCAATAAATATCTCAAATTCCAAAATGGTCTTTATTCTTCTTCTGAAATGGACATGGACATCAGAATTACTGAAGGTTGTTAGTGAGGCAGATTTCAAAAAAAAAAAAATCCAGCAAAAGTGTTCTGAGTTGCAAATTACATAATTCTCTTTTCATATTCCTCTGTATAGTTCTAAGCTGATTTCCAGAATTATAATATGTATCAAGAGGAAGTCAAAGCAATCCAAACTGGTTAATACCAGAATATGATTAAGATGTTTGCCTTTAAGAAGAGACTGGACAGCCATTTGTCTGAAATGGTATAGGGTTTCCTGCCTGAGCACGGGGTTGGACTAGATGACCTCCAAGGTCCCTTCCAACTTTATTATTATTATTAATAATAATAATAATAATATCTGTTAATATTAACTCAGCAGATTATGAATTCCTGGGGCAGGTTCTTCAGTGTTGTTTACTTAGTTCATAGTTAATATAATTGCAATAGATTGTCTTGTGGACTGCATTTAGCACAGTCATTTGTATTTGTCCATAAAAAAACTCTTGTCAGTCTGAAATGAAGCCCCATATTCACTTTGGTCTCCTAATAAAGAAGCTGTTTTTTTCTAGGCAAAAGTAACTATATCCCTGTGCTGCAGTAAGGCTCATTAATAAAAAAGGCAATTATTTCACAGTGTATAGTCTGAAGATGAAAAGCAATCAATACATGCCTAGAAGGTTACTTCTAATAGGAAGCAATTTCTGTATGGGTTCTAAAGCTATATTGCTTTATTTAGTTGATATCTTTGCAGCAACATCTATCAGCTTCCCCCATAAGAACTTTAGGAGTATGTACTCACATTTTATGGTGACTTTAAGTAGACCTCATTAAGCCATACAGTTAACTGCAATACCTGCCAATATGCCTTAGGCAGATATGACAAATGAAGAAATGGTGACATTAGTCTGAGAAGCACAAACCATGGGTGCAACACAGCTTTTAGAAGCAACATAAAATAATAAAGAGTCATATTGGATCAAACAAACCACTATTAACTGAATCACTGCTTCTTGGAAGGTTTCCAACAGAGCTACAATGCTCCTGAATTGATTCTACAAATTATTTTGTCACATGACGATACCTTTTGTTTCATTCAGATCTAATGCTTCACATCCATAGTTACACTTTAATGAGAATACATAAGATCTGAAAATCTTGAGGATTAAATGAAGGACTAGTGGCATATACTGTAGACTCCTTAACTGTTTCTCGTCATTGCCTCCGCTCCCTGAGGGTTTGTTTGTTGCATCTTTCCCAGTGGGCGACTTTCTTCAACTCTAGCAAAAAGTATAATTTGAATGAGTGGTGGAATATTAGAATTGAGGAAGAAAGGTCCAGCTATCTCCTCCAAGAAAAGTACACCCTTTGTGCTATAACTAAGATGGTGAAAAAAGAGCTTCTCATTGGTTTCAGTTTTAACAAAAAAAATAACATTTTTTCCTAGAAAGCCCAACTCCTTGACAAAGGAAGCCATATTTGAGTGCATGACACAGGAGAGGAGACACTCCTATGAGTCTCCATCTACTGCTGGCATGAGGCTCCGAGGGTTAATCATGAGAGAACACAACCTTCAGTGCAAAACATTTATCCATCTCTCAACTAGGAAAAGAATTTACATTATAGCAATAGCAATAGCACTTAGACTTATATACCGCTTCACAGTGCTTTACAGCCCTCTCTAAGCGGTTTACAGAGTCAGCATATTACCCCCGACAATCTGGGTCCTCATTTTACCGATCTCGGAAGGATGGAAGGCTGAGTCAACCTTGACTCAGTGAGAATCGAACTGCTGGCAGTTGGCAGAATTAGCCTGCAATACTGCGTTCTAACCATAGCTCTACCTTTATTCTACCTTTCTCTTGCTGGTACTCTTCAGATAGAGTACATGGCTCCTTATCACAATCTGTTGACTAATTTGACTAGGAATCATTAGCACTGTATCTAACGCACCTGGACATCTTTTGTAGATAAGGATTTTTTT
>NW_015386930.1:178991-220730 GCF_001527695.2 Protobothrops mucrosquamatus | reverse complement strand
CGAACTGCTGGCAGTTGGCAGAATTAGCCTGCAATACTGCGTTCTAACCATAGCTCTACCTTTATTCTACCTTTCTCTTGCTGGTACTCTTCAGATAGAGTACATGGCTCCTTATCACAATCTGTTGACTAATTTGACTAGGAATCATTAGCACTGTATCTAACGCACCTGGACATCTTTTGTAGATAAGGATTTTTTTTCATTTTAAAATTTATATCTTTTTTGTATGATCTTATATCTTGATTAGTTCTTTCTTTGTAATAATTACAAATTTCAACAGAGTTTGGTGAGGGAAGAATGATATCATACACTTCTTTAACACAACATTATGCTTTGAAACCAACAAACTATGAGACACAGAAATTATTACCCTTCTTCCTCTTTTTGAATATACTAGGAATAGACAACAAGAATTGTTTGGAATGGGCACCCAAAGAAATCAAAATTATAAATGCATAAATATAAAGTTATCAAAATGAGAGTTGTTTAAATCCTCAGTGTGAGTTATGTTAAACTCATGTTTAGAAAATGGCTGTACTAATAATTTAATCAATATTTTTACATTGCATTGTTTTCTTTCCCCAGGGCATGATGACCTCTTTGGATGCTGCCAAAGCAAGAATTTCAGAGGACTTCCTTGTTCTTACTTTGGTGTCCATGTGACTGGAGCTCTTCTCCTTTTTATGACAGACGGGATCCTGGTAAGGGCAAGTGACAAAGAAAACATCAGGCCCGCATCTGTCCTATAAGAGTAGCTTTCCCAGGTCTAATCAAGCTGCTTCAGAGATTGGGGCTTGCCCAGTTGGAGAATGGAAAATTGAGGGAGGCCCACGGAGATGCTGAGGAACTACATGTAGATAATTTATTTTTGTTTCAGGTGTGATCTCCGCAGCTGACTTAAAATGTTCACATGTTCCAAAATCCATAAACATTTAATCTGTTTCCTTTTTTTTTTTTTCTCACAAGTTTGCTGATTGTTGGCTGTTGCTCTCTTGGTAAAATTCTTTGGCTCCAAGCAAGGGCAGAACACTTTTTACCCAGCTACTTACATTTTTAAAAATGTGTATTTCTCCCCTCCTTTTATTTTGTTGCCGGCAACTAATACCTTATTCTAACAAGCACAAGCACAAGTTAAGTGATTGCGGGAATTTTTTAAAAAAATGTGTAATAGATTTAAAAATGACTTTTTAAATTCTATCCTTTGGTTTAAAGGATTTTAATGCTTTTATACATTGTCTAGAGCAGGGCTTTTCAACCAGTGGCATGGGTACCACCTGTGGTACATTGGCACCTGGCAGGTGGTACATGACCATCCTAGAAAAGTGGTAGCGGGGGAGGGGAATGAGCTGAACCGGTGGCAGCACCGCACAAGCCTGAGTGAGAGATGGCTGGAGCTGCAGGGCTCAGAGGAAGCGCCAGGATCAGTGCCGCTTTCCAGCTGATCGGCGCTTCTTTGGGCCTGTCAGGGCTCAGCGGAAGCACCAGGATCAGTGCCAGGCTCCAGCTGGAGCTCGGCACTGATCCTGGTGCTTCTGCTAAGCCCTGAAGAAGCACCGATCAGCTGGAAAGTAGCACTGATTCTGGTGCTTCTGCTGAGCCTAGAAGAAGCGCCAATCAGCTGGAATGTTGCAGCATCTCCAGGGTCTTGCGATTTACATTCAGATGCTTGGCAACTGATTCATATTTATGATGGTCACAGTGTCCCAGGGTCATGGGAAGTGACCAAAACTTGCTGCAACCACCCAGCAGACCGGGGGAATAAAAACCAAACACCCCCCACCCCACCCCCACTGCCAATCTTCAACAGAAATGCTCACAACAATGAAAACCTTGGACAGGAGGAAGAGCACAGCCGGGCGGGCAGGCAGGTGTCTTGCTCGGCTGTGCTTTGGGGGGCACTTTTTTCAGTGCCATTGTAACTTTGAACAGTCACTAAGCGAACTGTTGTAAGTCGAGGACTACCTGTACTTTATCACCTTTTTCCTTTTTTTTTTTTTTGGGTCATCAAGTTTTTGACACCTTGGTAGGCGACTGGTGGTACTCGGATATTGCCATATCCTAAAAGTGGTACAATGGGTGAAAAGGTTGAAAAGCCCTGGTCTAGAGCAGGGGTCCCCAACCTCTGGCAGGCAAGAATGTGCACACACGCATATCCTCACTTGCATGAACAGCATGCATGCTGACTATGCAAATGGAGCTGTGCATGTGTGCATGCTTGCTGGCCACTCTCAAGAAACCATCCCCTCTCTCTCCCCATCAGTCCACAAGGTCAGAATGGTTGAGGAACTCTGGTATAGAGAACTATAATTATATATTGTTAAAAATCATCTGAATGAATAAAAGATGAATGCTATAGTCATTTCTTAAAACAAAAAGAGTGCAAATATAATGAAGCATGTTTTCATCTCTTCAGGGCGAATACTCTGGCTTTGTGTACAGCTATGCAGTAGAGGAGCCACTCTCGGTGGGACACAAGAGGGCTGGCAACCTGCCCAGTCTCTTCTGGGGGTTCATCACACTGGGCAGACTCATTTCCATCCCTGTCTCCTACAGAATGAAGCCAGCAACCATGGTTTTCATCAACGTGGTATGGCTAAATCTTATGCACCCAGAGAATAACAAACTTTGTGATTTTTTTTGTGTTAATTGTCATGATATATAAGTAGAATGTATCTCAATACATCTGGAGGGTGTCATGTTGGGGAGTGCTGGGGATAGATTAATATATTTTCCCTTCAGGGACTCATATGAACCGTAGGTCTAATGTTAAATTTAGGATTTCCAACAAAGCAATCTTTTTATACATTTTTTTCAATTCCAGAAGTTCTTTTGGAGTTGCTATGCCATTAAAAAAATGCTGTAATTAATGGTATTATTATATTCTTTTCCTAAAAATATTTGTATTTTAGACAAAATAAAACAAAACACTTCTCTTGTTCTAATTCAGTGTAATATATAGTGTAGATTAAGACAAAGTGCAACTATAAAACAATCACTAATTATGATTCTGATCATTCATATCCAGAAGTGTCTTTCAACAAATGATCCATTATTCGTGGAAGAATAAAGGATCTCTCCTATAGAGGAAGGTTGCACTGTATGGAGACATTTTTATCAATTCTCCTGTAGCCACGTATCCTACCTTTCTTTCTGTGTGGCAGGTTCCATACTCTTTCCTAACTCTGAAAAATACTACTCTGAAGTAAATTAAGTAAAAACAAAACAATGGCATTAACTACGTACAGTATATGTTAAGAAAACTACACTACAGACAATACAGTAGCAAAACCCTGGAGTAAAATAGCAGCAACCATTCAAAAGGTTGGCTCCTATTTCGGTATATTTATGGTTCTTTGCTGCAGGTGGCAAGGTATCAAAGCTGAAGTAAGAGAGCAATGAGAGGCCATGTTAAGTCAATCTGGGGCAACCCTTCTCTTTCTCCTAAACATTTCCTGCAGAATCTGAAATAGTATCAAGCAAAGATTCTTGGAACATTTTTGTCAGGCATGAAGAACTGGGACCATACATTAAGCTCCAGTTAAGAAGATGTATTTATCAAGCCTATACACAAACATTTAGTCAACCAATGGTCAGCGTAATTTGGCACTAGATAAAGAGTTAATAGAATTCAAGGGGGAACATAATGACTCCAGATTGATTCCTCTCTTGACTCCTCCCCACGCTCTGTCTCACCTTCTCTTACAATTTTAGATGCTGATTTCAGAATTTGTAGTTGTACTTACAGGTGAAACTCGAAAAATTAGACTATCGTGCAAAAGTTCATTTATTTCAGTAATGCAACTTAAAAGGTGAACCTAATATATGAGATAGACTCATTACATGCAAAGCAAGATAGTTCAAGCCGTGATGTGTCATAACTGTGATGATTATGGCTTACAGCTCATGAAAACCCCAAATCCACAATCTCAGAAAATTAGAATATTACATGCAATCAATAAAACAAGNCTCTGAAAAGTATAAGCATGCATATGTACTCAGTACTTGGTTTGGGCCCCTTTTGCAGCAATTACTGCCTCAATGCGGCATGGCATGGAAGCTATCAGCCTGTGGCACTGCTGAGGTGTTATGGAAGACCAGGATGCTTCAATAGCGGCCTTCAGCTCTTCTGCATTGTTCGGTCTCATGTCTCTCATCTTTCTCTTGGGAATGCCCCATAGATTCTCTATGGGGTTCAGGTCAGGCGAGTTTGCTGGCCAATCGAGCACAGTAATCCCACGGTCATTGAACCAGGTTTTGGTGCTTTTGGCAGTGTGTGCCTCTCCATTCTTCCTCCAGACTCTGGGTCCTTGGTTCCCAAATGAGATGCAAAAGTTGCTTTCATTAGAAAAAAGGACTTTGGACCACTAAGCAACAGACCAGTTCTGTTTTTCTTTAGCCCAGGTAAGACGCTTCTGATTTGGGGTTTTCATGAGCTGTAAGCCATAATCATCACAATTATGACACATCACGGCTTGAACTATCTTGCTTTGCATGTAATGAGTCTATCTCATATATTAGGTTCACCTTTTAAGTTGCATTACTGAAATAAATGAACTTTTGCACGATATTCTAATTTTTCGAGTTTCACCTGTATTATTTTCTTTGTGATGTATTTTTGTAATTGCTGCTCCTTATTTCACAGATGAGTTTGACTTATCTTGATTTCTCCACTTTCCCAATTAATGTCATTGCAGGTTGGAGTGCTTATAACCTTCTTCCTGCTCCTAATTTTTTCTACCAGTGTGGTTTTTCTCTTTGTGGGGACTGCCTCTCTTGGCCTCTTCCTCAGCAGCACATTCCCCAGTGTGCTGGCCTACACTGAGGACATTCTCCAGTACAAAGGTAAAAGTCTCTCCCTGTGTTTTCTTTTGCTAGGAAATTAGTAGTTGGAGAATGCCAGCTTAGGAAAGCAGGTGGTAGGACCCGTGGCAGGAGCCCATTAATGACTTACTATCTTCTAGAGCAGTGTTTCTCAACCTTGACAATTTTAAGGCATATGGACTTCAACTCCCAGAATTCCACAGCCAGCAATGCTGGCTGTGGAATTCTGGGAGTTGAAGTCCACATGCCTTAAAATTGTCAAGGTTGAGAAACACTGTTCTAGAGTTACCATCATTGTGCCAAAACAGCCGAAAGGAAGATTGATTTACATTGGCTCAGATCTTGCTGAGTGATGCTAAATTAGTCAGTAATGGGGATTCTGCCTATCTCACTCTCACAGAACTCTCATTTTGTGCAAATAAATTCCTGATATTCTGCCAGCCTTTCTAAGAGAGAATGCTTTGAAATGATTTGTTTTGTTTGTCATACCTTATTTCTTCCATTCTGGGTATTATTTGCCTTGCCCCAGATTTGATACGCATATTGTTAAATACTATACAATATTGTCCTGTATATACAATGTAATATTATTGTATAAAATAATGTAATATATTAGCGAAGTTGAATTCAACTCCTGATGATTTCATTGATATGTCCATGTCATTTTCTTGGAAACCAAATGGAAGTAGTTTCTTGTTCCTTCCTCTGGGATGTTTTTTCAACTTCCCAGTCTTCTCTACTACCCTGATATTTGGTAATCATGCCCATCAAAATACAACTAGGACCACACCTCGTTGAGTTTTTTTTTTTAAATCAGCCAAGGTTAGCTAGATGCTGCCACATTACTGGGTAAATGCTGAAAGTGAAAGGAGTCTCAAGGGATTACTTTTTTTCTTCAGAGTGAATAAACCACAAATCCTCATGTCTTTTTCTTCCTTATTTGTTTTGATGGGAGCACATTAACACTGAATGTTTATCTTGGACCTTGGCACAAGACAGGTGGCATTCTTGACAAGTCATTTATATTACAGATTAATTTTTCCCATTTACATCTGAATGTCTCAGCCATTACATTACAGTCTTATATTATCTGCATAATTAAAACAGATACCAACTTTTTAATTCCAGGCTGTGCCACTACTGTATTGGTGACAGGAGCAGGAATTGGAGAGATGGTTCTGCAGTTGCTGGTAGGGTCGGTAAGTATATTAGATATCAAAATGACACCCTACTGGATGTAAATTAACATCTAACTGCCTCCCAGGAAATAAAGAGAAAATTGCAACCACTGAAGAGGAAATTGAAACTTTATACCAAGACTGCTAGTTCAGCTAGCTTAGTAGTATCTGGACCAAATGAATTTCAGAAAAGGTATCTGAAAAGCCTTACATGGAGATGCCCCATGTGAGTCTTTTATATAAATAAAATGCTGGAAACTATACATGGGATTTGGGGCACGCAAATCTAGCACAGGGGGTCCCCAACCCTGATCGGTGGACTGGTACTGGGCTGTGGCATACCAGCAACTGGGCTGTGCAAACAAGTGAAGCCTAATCCGCTGGATGCAGGCAGCACACGAAATCACACCACCTCTGGTCCACGGAAAAAGATTTGCCACAGCCCGGTGCTAGTCCACAGACCGGGGGTTGGAGACCCCTGCTCTAGCATAGGTAGCAATTTGTAGAGAAGGGATGCAAAGAAAGCTAGCAAAATTCTACAAGACATATTTCTAACATATGGAAAGACTAGCCAGTAGTAATCATATGTTGCAAAGTGTGCACATTTCCACTGAACTGTGATCTGCTAATAGATTGAAACTTAAAGATACTCTGATGTTTAAACTGAAGAAATGGAAAAAGCATTTCTTCATGTAATCATGTTGCTTCTGAGCTTTTGGCACTTCTTGAAGTGCAAGTCTTCCCATGCACACACAAACATAGTGTGGAAACACACACTAATGTTCGGCAGGTAGAAACCCTGGGGAAGCAGATGGCATTTGCTACTTTCCTGAAGGTCAGACAGTCTGGCACAAACTTCTTCAGTAGGGAAATGAAGTCTGCATAAGCTCAGTCAGCAATGCTGGAGCACTTTAACGTTATTCTTCCTGCCAGACAATAGATTGTGCTCATTAGTTTTTAAGACAGTATCCAAAACTTGAAAACCTAAAACACCTTGTTTTCTTTCTGTCAGATCATTCATGATCAAGGAAGCTATAGTTTCCTGGTGTGTGGAACCATCTTTGGAGCTTTGGCCTTTACTTTCTACGTCTTCCTTCTATTTTTCCACAGGATTCACCCTCAGTCCCAATCAGGTGAGACTGCCAGCTTGTTCCCCCAACCAGCAGCAGCACTTCTGAAAAGAAAGGAAGGCAGGCCAGGTGGAAGAGGGTGTATGTTCCTGCAGAACAGACAGGGAAAACTCTGAATTTTATAAAAATTCAAGGAAGCATTTATTTTACAGCTGCTTCCTTTCCCTCTTTCCTGCTTGGACTGGACTGAATGCCCAAGCAACCACATATCCCTTTACCTTCCTTATTCTTGGACAAGGAGACCATGGAAAATGAAGCCAAGAAAATGGGTGGAAAAAAGTCTATAAACACTAAATAAATAATCAGTAGTTAAGTTTTCTTTATTGCGTTTAGAGATTAAAACCTCCGGCAAAGTACATTTTCAAATTACAGTTGACACCATTTCCATTGAAGAATTAATTAAGCATGGAAATAAGGAATCTGATATTACACATCAAGAAAAAGGAACCTGTGGGCTTCCATTCCCAGGCTGCACAATCCAGTATGGCCTACGTTGAAGGATTAATAGTCCAGCCTCCTATAGAAAGGCAGGATTTCCCATGGAATCTTCTATTAAATGCTGTCAGAATTATTTTAATTATTAGCAGTGCTTTTTTTGAAAAAAAAAAAAAAAGTGCCGGAACTCACACACGTTATACAACCCGCCTTGCCTACCCTACAAGGTTCCATACAAAAAAGGTGCCGGAACTCTGTTGTAGGCATTCTATGACCAAAAAAAGCCCTGATTATTAGTATTATGATCAAGAAGTGTTACGTGCACAATTTTTCAAGCCAACAAATACAGAAATGAATCCTGCTACTGCTGTGCACTTTAGTGAGGAGGTTTACCTTGGTAGTCATGAATCCATGTAAACTGTCCCATTTACAAGTCAGTTGTATGCAAGACTTGGTTCTACTTCATGAGATATCCTGGGTGCTAGTACATATACAAAGGAGTAATGTATGTATGAATTGGAGAATACACATTTTGGAGAATAGCACCTGCCAAAATTGATGTCTAGAAGTACAAGTCTTCATCCACATTCATTGCATGTTGTAAGCCAGTACTAATATTACTTCATAAAGCAAGTAGGGGGAGAAAGTATGTGGTGTTTTAATGATGTTTTTAAAAACAGCCAGTGAAGGACATTTGACATTTTATTTTAAATGACAGCTTCAAAATCTTGTTTTGTAGATATGGATGTATCACCTGACAAGCAGCCAGCAATAGGCGAACATGGACTTTATCAGAGCTAAATAAAACAGCAAGTTCTTACCTGGATCAAGCACATGGTCATTTCAGCTGAAAGATTTGTTATCAAAGCCTGATTTGAAACTACCTGATTTTTCTACAATTGAACTCCTTGATTACAGTTCATTCCCATTTATGGTTAGAAGGGAATGGTCATAACAACAAAGACCAAGGGACAATCTGCAGAATCCTAAAGAGGCCAAACTTTTGATATATGATCAATTAAAGTCCATTCAAAAGCACAGTTGAAGAAAAATGTCCTACTGTCATTTTACAGACCTTGCTGACAGGAAACTGGGGGTGGGGATGGGGATATACTAGTATTTTATATGTAGGAAGATTTGGAAAGCACCCTTCTTAATTATGTATGCTGCAAACTCTTTGTTGCAGGAAATTTTTAAAAATCTCTACCCTTGGTGGTGTACATAGCCAGAATAAATATGTTGTTATGAAATTGCCACCCAGCTTGAAGTATTCAAGTTTTGTCTGTCCCCAGATGGGATTTTACTATGTTCTGGTGGTGCAAAGCCTTAGACACTGTAGATAGTATAGTATACAATTCAAGTAAAGGTGGGTTAAGCTTGATTGAATCAGTATAAGCTGGCCTTTTAACATTAGCCTACTAAATGGTATAAGCCAGATGGGCTACTTTATTAGTCAGAAAAGCCCAAGTCCTGAAGTATTAAAAATTTTAAAATACATGAATTCAAATGTTACATCTCTTGCAATTGTGCAATATTGTATAATAGGTGCCTTCCAGGAAGAGAACTTGAGAAGTACTAAATAAGTGGTGGCTATTCTCATGACCGGCTCAAATGAAGGTAATGGGATAGGTGGGAATTGCAAATACTGTGCCAGGGGTATACATCTGTATGTATATATGAAGGAATGTTAAATATGGTATTGTTGCATGAACTTGTGAAGTGACCAAGATGGAACTCCGCAACATTACTTAAGCTATTTTTTCTAAGAGGCTTGTTGCACTTCTCATTTCAAAATTGTATATACTAAATTTGTATTGCAATGTGGCTTTCAGATTGCTATGTTGCATGGGTATGCACCCTCATCTTTGATTTCCATGTTGTTTAAACCTTAAAATATACTGTCCTTATTACAGAGCACGTGTACTCAAGTTTATATATTCAGATGAGTGTAAACTTTTCTAATTGCCCATTTCTAGATTTTTAAATTTCTAGACCAGAAGGTCAATAGTAGCATCAATTTCATGTGTGAAAATTCTGGCATTATGCAAAGCTGAAGCTGATGAAGATAGAAGCTTCTGCTGCTACAAAAGAAAGGTCTCCATACCGTATTTATTATGTGAGAGTGAAAAATTAATTATACAGGTAATATATTAAAATTAAGAATAAATTTAAGTTGCTGGAACGCAGCATCCAATCTATCACTTTATAGCCAAATATAGCTCATACCAAAATACAAACAAGGATTGAAAATTTTAGCCTTCAATCATGTTGTTTGCTTGATTTGCATTTATAAATCAGTTTATTTTGATTGTATTTATAAATCAGTTTATTTTGATTGCAGTTCAAATCCAGAGTTTGTGGTTTGTAAGAGATGATTTATGTCATATAAATGCAACCAATTGTGATTTATTTTATAACCCACATTAAGCAAAGTATGGATCAACGTATTGTGTGAACTCTGAGTAAAACAATCTGCAACAAAAATGTTTTTTGTAGATGCAGCCTAAGGCAAAAAAATGTGAAAAAATTGTTATGTTAACAATCTTTGCTTTGGAGAGTCTTTTATCAATTGATTCAACTCATAAAAGACACTATAACTAGGTAAAACATTATGCTGCATTTCAAAACAATGTTGCATCTGGAAAACAGGTGTTCCAAATTTGAGGAAGTATCATTCAAAATGCTTTGCAGGTCCCTAAGAGACATTTAGCAAGCAATATTCTTCAAATTGCTTGACAGAGTTATTTCAAAGTCTGCAGTACAGGAGGTCCAGAATTAGGCTCTTGTTATCTTTAAAATTATAAACTTTAACTAGCAAGCCTGCATCAAACTGGCCATACTTATCTAGATTATCAAGCTGAAAACCTGAGTTATTGCTTTATTTATTCTTTTTTCTAGACTGCTCAATGGCCAAAGCTCTCTGGATGGCTTATACTAAATATATAATTTGAATAAAAATATATAAATAAAATCAAATAACATAAAAACAAAAACACCAAAGCTGTACAAAGATAATTCAAAAAATAGAATTAAAAAACAATTAAGGAGCCTTGGAAAACAAAAACGTCTTCACCTGGAATCAGAATGATGCATACATGGGGCCAGTCAAGCCTTCTTGGGAGATGATCCATAAATTGGTATCCACCACAGAAAAGGTTCTCCTTGCAAAGGCCCATTGGAGGAGACCTAGAGAGCCTCATGAGAGGACTTTAAGGCCTGGTATACATATGAGAGATAACCTGAAGTGCAAGACACCCATTAGGACAGGCAGGGTACCATTTGGCTGGACAGGCCCGCCACCCATAAATAGGATTTCTGTCTTGTCCATACTAAGTCTCAGTTTATTGGCCTTCACCTAGTCCATTACTTGCCCTACTGCTAATTCAGAACACCAAGCACCTCACCTAGTTAGACGAAAAGGAGATGTGGAGCTGAGTGTCATCTGCTTATTGATGACTGATATATCCTCAGCTGACACCCTCTCCCAGCAGTCACATGTAGATCAGCATTTCTCAACCTCAGCAACTTTGAGATGTGTGGACTTCAACTCCCAGAATTCCCCAGCCAGCAGAAGTTTAAATCCATACATCTTAAAATTGCTCGCATTGAGAACCACTGATGTAGATATTAAAAAGCATAGCTGAGCTCTGAGATTCAAAGGTCCAACTGCCATGAGGCAGAAATCACCCAGAGTCATTGAGAGTTATTAATATTATTAATATTTAATAAATCGCACAGCATCTCCTTCTGAAAATGGCCAAATAAAGGGGAATCATTCTAGTACAGCATGCAGCCCAACTTTGACAATTTATCTAGGAGAATATCACAGTCAGTGGTATTGAAAGCCACTGAGATGCCCAAGAGGAACATAATATGGTCATAATCCCTATGTTGTGTTCCCAAGTCATCCTACAGGGTGACTTTCTTTTCCATAACCAGGCCTGAAACCAGATTGAAATGGATCTAAAAAATCAGTTTCACCTGATTGATCAGCTACCACCTGCTGAAGCACTTTGCCACATTGACAAAGAAGCAAACTGCTGCACATACTGCAATCTAGAATGAGAACTCAGTACCTGAATGATTTTCTTCCATTTGTGAGGCTGTGAAATAAATATGAAGCCTGCTAAAACTGAGATATGGTATATGAAAAGGAAACACTGCACCGATTGGCTATTAGAAACACAGGAAGGAAGGGATTTTGATTCAGTCACTTTAAAAGCAAGGTATATAAGTAGCAGGAAATAATCCCAATCTAGTGAAGGGGGACTATATTCAGCCCTTGGTGCTAGATCACTTCACACTGCAATCCAAAAGGAAACTTCAAAAGACACAATCACCTTGCTTGATTGCTTATTGCTTCCTTGTTGTTGTTCATCAAGACCTTCAGAGCCAGCTCTGAGAGGTATAGGAAAAGGGCTAGTTGTTTTTGGGTTTGGTGGTCAAATGCTTATCACTGCCACAGGGCATTCTTTGCACTTATTTCTCTGGTCTTATTTCTTCGATAGGGCAATCTTCACTATCCATAAAAAAAATAATCACCTGCAAATATCTCTGAAAAGCTTATTACAAAGGGGTTGTTCTGTTCTTGCAAAGCAAGACTTTCAAACTGAATCTTAACACCACAGTAATATTTTAATGTGCAAAGCCTCAGATTTCAATAGGGTACTCTATGATGAATATGTGTCATTTAATCACATCCAAATGCAAGAACACTACCATAGAGGCAGGCTGTAAATTTGTACTATAACATATTAGATTTAGATAACAGTTGGTTATATCACCTCTAGCAAAATATTTTTAAATATTAAATATATATTTTAAAATAAATTGTACAGTAGTGGCATAGTCTGTCTACAGTGGAAAAAAATAATATTCCAAGATATTTTTTTGTTAAAAAATATTTATTTTAAAAAATACAATTGTTCTGTAAGTTTTCTTGCACATACATATTAACATGATTTACTACAATGTTTAAAACAAACCCACATTATTAAACAAAGCAAATCCCTCTACCAGTTCTTAAAGAAAATATTTAACACTTTCCCCAACTCTTGTAAAAAGAAAGATTGCTACAACTTTTTTCTTGCAAAAGGTTTAAGCAATAAGGAAAAAAAAAGACCTGATTTCTCAAGGAGCAACTTCATTATGTTTGGATTTGCAGTAGCTAATATATCATTTTTTAAAGCAACTAGGCCTCCAAACTGTGCTTGAAAAATGTAACCTTGCAAGCTCTGAATCAGATTTGGTAATTAAAATTATTACTGAAGATACAGATTTTTCTCTTTTCTTATAAACACCTTAAGATTATGAAGGTCTCCCAAATGCCTTCTCTAGAGAGGTTTGTAGTCAAGAAAATAACACTGAAAACGTACTTAGAACTTTGGCTATTCATGCAATTTTATTATATATTAACATTATTTTACAAAATGGCAATATACTAAATATATAAAACGTATTAAGTTTTCATTTTAAAAAAAAGGAACAAGAAGCTACATTTCCCTAGATAAATTCACTTGATTCTTGTGACAAAAGGCTAAATATCTGACAAATATTAAGACATCCTTAATATTTCCAACCCAGTCCATAGATGTACCAACACAGATATTGCAGAACACTCACATCCCAAACCCATAAGAACTTACTTAAGAGTATAGGATGAGGGAAGAGAAGCTAGAACTGGTCTTTTATATCCTTTAAGGATCCCACAAAGACTACAGGAACCTGCAAAGGTTTTCCAACAGGCAATTACACTAAGAAAAAGCTCAAGGACCTGGGCTTACCCACTTTCATTCTTTCTAGACTAGCCATCATAGTGAGCTAGCGCCTCCAAAATTAAGATAATTCCATTTTTGTCTGCAATATATATGCTGGGCAAAAACACATTATTCTGGGAAAGTAACCATTGAAATAGAAAAGAACAAAATCCAAGTGCTCTATGTGTGTGTTGGTAAGTTAAATGGGAACTGCAGGAACATTAGCAATACCAGAGCAAACTGAGCAAAGTAGCTTTAATTGATACTGCTCACCATCAATGTAAGCCAGAGATTCCATAGTAGCTTTCATGATTACCCATGCCTTGCAGAGAAGTCCACTATCTGTAGCTGCAGTGTATGTACTAGCTTAATCAGCATTCTGGCAGAAGTATTTGTGAAGCACTGAAAGCATTTCTTTAACAATATTTAATTGTGACAGCTTTCATTTCTAAAAAAATGTTTGTTATATCAACATATACATCAAGGCTTAATCTATTTTCTTCCACTCCTCCACCACCTAGATTTCTTTTGTATATTCTTACAACTTGGATGAATATGTCAACTGTGAATATAGACAATATAAAAAAATACTCTCAAGACTACTATGTGTACATAAGGCAGTGATGGTGAACCTTTTAGAGACCCAGTGCCCAAACTGCAACCCAAAACCCACTTATTTATCACCAGGTGCTGGGTGGGCGTGGCCGCGGTGGTCATGGCAGACTGGGTGGGCGGGACCAGGGTGGTGGGGGCCAGTTGCTCACAATCTCTGGGGCATGGCACGAGTGCCCACAGAGAGGGCTCTGAGTGCCGCCTCTGGCACGCGTGCCATAGGTTCACCACCACTGACATAAGGTCATTTGGTAACTGCATTAAAAATACAAACACTGCATTGTTACATGGATTTAGAAGAAGAGGTTTTCCCATACAAGCTTTAGCAAGTATTTTTTATTCTAATATTTATAGTATTTAAAATTCTGTGCAGCTGAACAGAGAGAGACCAAATATCAACTATAGTTAAAGCAGTACCAAAGACAAAAATTGGAAAACTTTGTTATTTTTTCCCTTCTAATTACTCACAGCATACTAAAGGCAGATTTAAAGGAAAAAAAATCAGATATGAAGAGTTTGAAAATAAATTTTCCAGTTATTAATGTAGTGTACAAGTAATATAAAATAATTTGTTCCATATCAGACTTTAAAATGCTTTGAAATGGAATACAGTAAAATTAGGACAAGAAATCCGGACAAGGATAACTGAGTATTAATTGAGAGCCACAATGAAATCTATTTATACTCCACATTTCTTTCAAGAGCTCAAAGCGGCATACTTAGTGGACCTGCCTCCCAATTCCTCCCCTCATGCTTACATTACCTTCAAGCTGTCTTTTTGGCCTTCCTAGTAGCATGTGACTGATCATGAACTAGTAAGATTTTTGGTGTGCGATCCACAGGGGGTTTTTTTTCTAGAAAGCTCTATAAAAGGATTCCAAATTAACACTCACACTGAAGAATGCACTAACTATACAACTTTGGAAGTTTGTCATTACACAGAAATCTTATTTTGAGCCAATCCATTCAGATCTTTTTCAACAGCATGAAAATAAATGATGCTGACCCAATTTAGCTTTGATGGCACTTCAACTAAAGAAAAGCTTACTTCTTCAATTTAAGCAGTAGCAACATGGAATGGCAAACTAAATGAAAGATTTAATTTGCAAATGTGAAAGCTGCTTCAAGCAAAGATTCATTCATGTGGTAACAACTATTTCAATCATTCAGGTTATTTATATGAGAAACACAGTTGTATGAACAAGGCTACCCTTTGACTCATCTTCAGAATATTGGTTTTAAGATATTTTTGGAGAAAATGATACTTTAGTAGCTTCAAAATTATGTTTTAACAAATAGAGAAATATGACACAATGACCCATAATATTAGAAATCCTGAATGTATAACTCATTTTAAAAACTGCAACTATAAAGTTCAGTACCTTTCAATCATGTTTAATAAAACAATCTGGATACCATTTTGGTTGTTTAACTCTACGAAATACTCCATTAGCTACCAATTTCTCCAAGCAATAGAATTAGCTTCATTATTGTGATTAATAACATTCCATAGTATAAGAGTGACCCCAAGAGAAAACTCTTTTAAACCATAGTCAGCAACCATCATATTATGGCAGTAGTTCCATAGACTTAAAGGTGACATTATATTCATATTTTAACAAGATCAGTCAAGCTTTGATAGTAACATTGTAAACTACTTTCAGAAGCATTTTATCTAGGAATAAAAAGCAAATAGCCATTCAAAGAAAAAGTCACAATACCCTTAGTATTAGTACAAATCCTAATTAACAAATCTAGAGCATAGTTGTCCAACCATAGTTTCTTAGGCTGCATTGAGTGAAGAGGAATTGTCTTGGGCCGCATATAAAATACACAATATAGTTAATGTATATAAATAGCAAATTTCCTTTATTTTTTAATATTTTTTATTACCTTCTGGCTCCATATTACTAGCTGTCCAGGGCCATATACAGTCTGCAGGCTGGACATACCTAGTCTAGAGCTATAAAACCAGTTTTATCACTTTTAACTCCTTCAAGATGTCAACATTCTGTAACATATTCATATTCATTAAAATCAGTGGTAGTTTCGAGTAAACATTACACCATCTTGGCTCACTCACTGATAATTACTGATAGTTAATTTCAATTTTTATTTTGGAAAAGTACTCCAGTCCTTAAGAACTATACCTCATATTTTCCAGTACCATGAGTATTATCCTAATGCTTCTTTCTAAACAAAATTTTGAAAATATCAACAAGCTTGTGGAAGTATTTGGTTATTAAATTAAAATGTCACTGATTTACATTCAGAAAACATTATCATGACAACAAAGGAGAATTAAAGTTCTTTGGCATTTCCTCACATTGTGTACTTTATGACCTTTCACAATCTGTTTTCATACCAGTTATGAGATGGGGAAAGGAGCCCTCAGAAAAGTAGTTTGTGAAATAAAATTTTCACTGCATACTTTAAAACTTGAAAAGTAACATCTACTTTAATATTCCCTTAAAAAAACAAAGCTCTAACCAGTATAATCTGGACAGAATATTGAGCTCTTTTGAATGAATGATTGTTTATATGTGTTCACATATAAAAATGCAATAAAAGAGTAACTATATAATGAATTATTTAGGAGACTCAACATTTGTTTAAACACTGATTAAATAAAAACCAATGCATATCAATTCATGCTAACGTATAACATAATATTGTAAAGATAAATATAGAGATTGTTGTTTTCTCTAATCATCAGATAATAAAAATATGGCATTAAGAAAATTCAGTAAAGTACCCGATATTTTTTAATCAGTAATTGTATCAAAGTAAGATACCATCTGACTAATGTGTATGGTAACATGATCTAGCAGCTGAAAGCATGAAAATGTTTATTATCTAACACAATTAAAGAAAACATACATGAAAAGCAAAATAAAATCTAGATCTGGAATCTGGTATCTGGAAATAAAAATCATCTGTAGTATCTGGGGTGTAAAATGGAGGTTAACCCTTTACTGTCCCTCTCTCAATCTGCATTTCCTCCATCCTCGATGGTCAGAGTTTACTAAATGGGTTTTTAGAAAATAGTAATGAAGTACCTAGGTGAACAGCTGCAATGGGACAAAAATTCTATTCAAAATGTAAGCATGTAAAATTAAAAAGAAAATAGTAGGTCAACCAGCCAGGAAGTAGACCAGTATAAAATATCTGTCTAAATAAATGACAGAAAAGTTAGCAATGGGGATTTTTTTTTATTACAGGGAAACTTTTTGAGGTAATGCCACTATGTAATGCCTAAAGACTGTTATCTTCCATATCAAATATAGTGGCCACCTCCAGTTCTGGCTCCCAAAATGCATTCTTAAATAGAAAATAAGAGGAAAATTATTTATTAATGATGAGGCAAGGAGAAATTCAAAATTTCTCTCACACATAAATTTCCGTAAAACCAAAGAACAGTTCTATTAAGTCAGTAAAAATGGAAACGCTATATCTGAATCTTGGCATAAGGAGGCCAGTGGTTTATAGCAGAGCATTTTTTCTGAGCCTATTGGACTAATGAAACTAGGATAAACAAAACTGTTTTCAGGATGATCTAAGTTTTGGTTCACTTGCAAATCTAAATACATGTATTATTAGCAGTTGCTCCTTGTACCATATAGGAAAGCACAATACTGAAAAAGGGAGACACACACCCCCTCCCAAAGAAGGCAAAAGCCATTCAGGCCAGTGTTTCTCAACCTTGGCAACTTTCAAATGTGTGAACTTCAACTCCAAGAATTTCCCAACCAGCACTGGTTGAGAAATTCTAGGAATTCATGTCCATATACTTAAAGTTGCCAAGTTTGAGGAACACTGATTTAGGCCATCAAATCTTCTCTACAGTGCAGGAATTTTAATAAAAGCACCCATGCAAATGGCTGCTCTAAGTCCATCAGTTATTTTTTTCCCTAAGATTCAACTGGAATCTGCAATCCTTTCTGTCGTCTGAGTGGCAAAGGAGATGAGCAGCAAATATTTTAACCACCATTACTCTCCATGGTAGTTATAGCAAAAATTCATTTTTAAAACCTTTCCTATCTAATACATATGCTGTCAGCAGCCAGTCTAGAATGGCTGCCCTTAAATGCTGCTCTGACCTGGACACTGCCTGCTGTGCAACGTAAGAATGCAAGATATCTAGTTTTTTATTTATTTTTATTTATGTGTATCCCGCCTTTTGAAGAGAGGACTCACTGGAAAAAACCCTGATATTGGGAAAGATTGAAGGCAAAAGGAGAAGGGATCGGCAGAGGATGCGACAGTGTCATCAACGCAATGGGTGTGAGTTTGGGCGGAATCCAGGAGATAGTGGAGGACAGGGAGCCTGGCGTGTTGCAGTCCATGGGATCACAAGGAGTCAGGCACAGTTTCCCCACAGCAACAAACCTCTGAAGTAAGTTGGACGGAAAGAGAGTGACTGGCCCAAGGTCACCCAACTGGCTTTCATGGATAAGGTGACACTCCTGCTTTCTAAATTTCTAACCACTAAACCAAACTGGCTCTCTTTTGTTACCTGCCATCAATGTTTTACATATCTATACTGAAAGAGATCCATATATATTCAATTAGGTTCAACAAGAGACAGGATTGGGCCTTTCGAATCCCTGCCTGATCAAGGGAACTAATTACAGTTTAATGTAGACAAATCAGCAAGTCTCCTACTTTAGTCGGATACCTTGAGGCACTCTTGCATACTAACCAACTTAGGAGGCCTGTTCAGAATGCCTGAATAAGTATATGAATAAAAACCCATAGGTTATTAGCCCTTTTCAAACCAAGCCCACCTCGATACAGAAAAAAGGATTAAAACGCTTTACTGATATCTACTTCAACTTTCTAATAAGCTATTGAAGCAACAAGATCTAAAGTGTTTTTTTGAAATATAACAGGGCCTGAATATAATTAATATGCAGAAAGAGTGAATCTTCTTGCAATTCAACTGAGAGACAACTACTATTAGTGATGTTAGATCTATCCATTTTACTTTCAATTTCTAGTCCCCCAAATAAGTCTCCCACTTTAGCAAGGCATCATTATGTTACCATATGTTTACAAAGAAATCTCAACTACCATCATGCTGAAGTTGTTATCCAATGAATATCTTCCTACAAGATTAAGTACAGGCTAAAAAGACATTTTACTCCTTTCAAATTACAAACAGCATGTGCCACTTTTTCTTTCTCCCTCCAATCTCAAACACTTAACTAGTCAGAGTACTTTCTAATAATGGGACATTTCTAATTTTAAAGGCTTGAACATTCAAAACTTCAATCCACTTATATTTAAAAGAACACCTAGATATGTAGGAGGCCAAGAGAAGGTATGTCTCTTTCCTTCTTCGAGAGGGGAAAAGAATAAACAATAAATGTTCACTTCCCAAATGTCACACCTACGTACAACATTAACAAAAAGCAAGACAACAATAACCCACTGCATGTCAAATAAATGCTTATTAATCCAGTGCCACCACATATCCACTGCAAGGTTCTATAATTAGCTCAACCTACTAAATTGTTAATTATACAATAAGGGATTTGATTTTGTTTTTCTTGACTTGGCTTATCAAATATTAACACCTTTAAATATTTTGGAAAGATCAAAGCAACTCAATCCATGTTCTATGCATAACTAAATCATTCAAACATACAAAATACCATAGTATGTGAGGGATGAACTGACATTTTTGCCAAAGAAAAAAGAGCTTTCTTACCCATAGCAACCATTCTTAAAATTTTGCTCAATTCTCTTCTACACTACTGTAAGTTGCAATGCTAAAGCTTTTTAAGGTCATTGGAATTTACTGTAAAAAATAAATCTTTTTATTCACTTTCCAAGTATTTCTTGGAATGCCAGCTTCCATGAATTAATATTTTGACATAAAAAACAAAAAGCAAAGGAATGAATGGATATCAGTAAAAAAAAAAATCCATCTGATATCAGTTGGCTGTTCTGTCTAAGACTTAATTATAATACAAAAGTGTTTTCTTTATTAAAAGTAGACTTCTTCATTCAAAAGAAGCACTAAGGAACAGGGGGAGAGAGAAACTCTAAAGAAGAATCTCCACAGTCAAGGCACTTCCTTATGAATTCTCCTATGTCTTAAAAGAGAATTTTGCAAAGGCATCTAAACTGAGAATAGCAAAAACCAAGTCACTTTAAATTGATTCTATGGAATTAAAAACTGTCTCTTAAAACCTGGATTGCATCATTTTAAATAAAACCTCTTCCTCTATTTAATCCAAGCTGTCCATTTTCAAAAGGTTGTACGTTAAATCTTCTGCAAATCTGGGGAGAAGGGGCCAGGGGTGGAAGGCCCATCTATTCCCGACAGAGTAAATGGTCCATGAGTATTCAGCACTGATGGAAACTATAAAACAGAAACAGATATTTAATGCTACAGTTGTCTATAAGGTAATATTTGTATTTTCAGTTAGCTTTTCCACTGGTTTGCTTTTGTTATCAACAAAACACCCACAGGCTTTAATTTCTTCACCTTAAGACGAAGTAACAATTTCATATTCATTTTTCAAGAGGGAAGCTACCCAGCCATTTATTCATATGATATGATTTTATCAAAATGGCTTCAAAAGAGAAGCGCCCAAGTTACCAAGTCATTTCTTCTAGCATGATACAGTAAAATCTTAAAATGCAAGGTGTCTTTATGGTTATTGATTTTTCTTCTGCATTTTGATTATTTTTGCAGAAATATTGAATTCCCTTAAATCTTTCAAATCAAGCAAAAAAGATGTAACCATTTTTAACTTTCCTCTTCTAATTCCATAATCAGGAGGATGGACTCATTTGCCTAAAACAATGTTTCTCAACCTCAACAATTTTAAGGTGTGTGAATGTCAACTCCCAGACCCCAGATAGCATTCCTGTTCCAAGATTCTGATTCTAGGATAATGATGCTATCAGATGGCTTCATGGGACTGATTACCAGGATGGGTGTGACCAAGATGCAGTACTGTATAATTTTATTGCATAGTAAAGCATCACACTATCTTATTTATTGACTAGAAGTTCTTTGGCTTTACAAAATCCTCACAGGGATGATCAACCTAGAAGGTTATTTTACTTTTTGTTCATGCTGTCCTTGTAGTTATTTCATGAACAGGGAAGTCTGCTATGGCAGCCATTTTCTTGAGTATACCTCCTACATCTCTTAAAATTTCAAATGAATCCCTCCCCCAAAGCAGTATGCTCATCCCTGATCAACATGGAGCCCCTGATACAGATAAGCACATTTATTTTGGGGGGAAATCTTAATAAGTGGAACAAAAGCACAAATAAGTTCAACAATGACACCTATCCCTATCCTCATAATATTTTCCACATTAAGAGGCCAACTTTCTTGTAACACTGAAAAATTAAGATCCTTATATGTGTGAAGATTAGAAAGCCCTACAGATTAAAAAGCCCTCAATGCAGAGTCAGAGTCATCATCTACATTTGGAGGATGAAGCTTTGGGTGAGATACTTGGTCTGCCTCTTCCTTTTTGTTCTTCAAATTTAACAAGCTTTTAACAATTCTGAAGAAGTTAACACTGAACCCATAGGGTTCCACAATGTAGATTAAATTAGTACTTGAATGGGGCATCAACTGAAAATTCCAGAGGTGGTAGCAAGGTTAACTCAAAAAACAACTATTGAAAGGCAACAGTTATTCACTTTTGTTTTGCTGCCCTGGTCACAGTGATCAGAAGAGTGGGCTCAATTCAAGGCATCCTCAAGCTTTTGTTTTAACTGTACTTTCACTCAGGTTGTAAACTAATTCATTTACTTATAGAATATATTATTTTAGACTTCAACTTTTAATTTACACAAATATCATTAAAACAACAAACTTGCCTGGGAATATAGGAGTTGGAGTCCCAATTTATCTGAAGGACACTAGATTGTAGAGGACTGAATTATTTTGCTAAACTGCTAAGCTTAGCAGCTGCAAACAGATAGGAAATATGAGTGATTTAAATGAAGCTTTGCTGCTAAATAAAGGGTGTGCAACCTGTCAAATTGTCTAAATTGTCTCTAAATATAGCTGTCAACTGCAGTTCTTAATATAATAAATGGTTAAAATGTGATAAGTAATGTGATTACTTGTAGTTAAATGAAAAGTAATTATCCTATTCTTGCTCACCCCTTTGTCACCTTCTTGACCTTTTTTGGAGTGCAGCCTCCTCCCAAAGCATAAAGGCCAAGTCTAGCCCTTGGCTTAAAGTTGCATAATCTTGCCCTAATGAAGAAAAGGGTTGACTCTTATGTGACTATTTAGGAAATATCTGCTACATTGACTTTATTTGCTGTCATGATCTGAAACTTACCTGAAAAAGAGAATTAGCACCTTGTAATCTTGCTGGACTGAGAGGAGCAACTGGACTGAGAGTACTCCAAAAATGGATACTGGAGAGCAAGGGGCTTGGTGTCAGTAAAATAGGTGTCTGTGGGACATACAGAACAATAGGATAAAACTAATCATTTGGAAATGCTCAATAAGTTCAATATGACTAACAAGCATCCAATATCACTAAGGCAAGACATGTTTTAACATCACTAGTCTGGGATCAGACACCAATATGACAGTTAATAAAGGTAGAAAGTCGAAATAGTTCGACTTTCTACCCTTTATTAAGTGTCTAGTCTAGGCACTAAGAATAATGGCACACCACAAAAACAGGAAGACAATTTGGTTAACTATCTTCCTCTTCCAGATACAGCAAGAGAAGGAGATGAACAGAATTTTTCTCCATTTCAGTGTCAGACCCTAACAGGTATGATGAGATGGAGGGGAAATCTAACAGCTTTAAATTACTTTATTTCCTGTCCAAGAAAACTTAATGGGACAAAAATTAAGCAAATAACCTATGTAACAAAATGTTCTGCACAAATAGTCATAAAACAGAGATAGAATTGACATTATTTTTTAATTACTTATAAGACAAAGTGGTCATATTCTGATATGTTCACTGAATTCCATGAATCTAAAGCAGCAGCTCAAGTTTGTTACTACTTTTGTTTTCATTTTGATCAACTATTTTCTGGAACTTTATTGCTTGGTGGCGGGTTCATCCCTAATAAGTGGGTTAAAATTATTCAGGGTTGCTATTTTGGGATTTAATCCAAAGTATTTAATAATAGTTAACTCATTCTATTGCATCACCTATTCTCCATCAACTCTCTATTCTTCATTACATTTCAATTTGCTTACTCATTACAGTCAATTTTTATATGTGCAGCAAAATTAACTATAGCTATAAGTACATCAGGGTTCTTGCTTAATTTAGAATACGAAACCATCTAGAAATAGATTTTTAAAATTCTACATTAAGTAAAATTATGCTGCACATAATGTTGCTGTAGCCATAATAATTAAATATGGTCTTTAACAGTTGAAGAAATTTCTCCTTAAAAGGGAGAGAAGGTAGCAACTCCTAATTAAGTAAACATGATTAAATAGTGAAATGTTAGCATTTGTTTTTGTTTTTTTTACTCTTCCATTCAATCATGTCCAGTTTTCAGAGACTACCTGGTCAAGTGGTTTGAGAAATGGTTTACCATTGCTTCCTTCTTAGGGCCGAGAGCAAGTGACTGGTCTAAAGTCATTTCATATCCAAGGCAGGACTAGAATTCTGTCTCACAGTTTCTAGCCAGATGCCTTAGAAACTATACCAAACTGTCTCTTTTATCCTTACTAGCAATAATTATAAAATATCTAGG
The DNA here is from genome assembly GCF_001527695.2 of Protobothrops mucrosquamatus. Lineage (NCBI taxonomy): Eukaryota > Metazoa > Chordata > Lepidosauria > Squamata > Viperidae > Protobothrops > Protobothrops mucrosquamatus. Next base: position 197,078 of record NW_015386930.1, on the reverse strand, counting down.
AAGCCTAGGTCTCTTAAGAAAAGTAATATTAAAAAACCCACAACATTCTGCATCAACTCCATCAAGCACAGACTAATAATATATACTAAACAGATTTTGACAATTTTCTGGTCAATGACAACCTTAGCTAGATAGCCAGCCTCTTAAATTCCTACTTTTATTCCCAAACTTAAATATCCCCAGAATTAGCAGGCAAATTTCTATTCTATTACAAGTCCATGTACAGAATTTGGATCCCAAATAAAAGACAGAATTACCTGTGAAAAAAGTGCTGGTGTAAGAGAAGCAGTTGGTAGAGAAGGACTCAGTATTCCCAGTGGACTGGGGTCACTGCCAGTAATAACCAGAGTGGGAGTAATCTCCAGTCCTTTAGGCTTTCTAGGTCTGCTATGACGAAGATTCTTTTCAAACATGGAGGAACCCATCTCTTTAACCTCCAAGACTTGATTCTGAAAGTGTTCCAACTGCTGACAAACTACAGACTCAGTTTCTGTGTCTATAACCAGATCAGAATTAGAGCTTAGTGGTGGCAAAGGAGATTTGTGTGGAACCTGGAGACTAGGAGATATGGAGGTTGCAGGAGATGTGGAATTAAAATTAGAGGTCAAGCTTGGCAAAGATGCTGAACTTTCAGTGGCTGCACCTTTAGATGCTGCTAGAGATTCCAAGGCCTGGAGGCTTTCATCTGAACCTGAAGATACGATAGAGGCAGCTGGGATAGTAGAGGTCAGTTGAGTAGCTGAGGCAAGGGGAGATATAGAAGGCCTTTTGGAGGACATGGTTACAAATTTTATGACTGAAGGTGTTGAATCCTGAGTAGTTCTTTTCTCTGTCAGCTTCTCAGCTGAATTCTCCATCTTAATTGGCTTAAACAGTTTTGTACAAGAGGAGGAATTAAGAGAGGTCAAAGTAAATGAAGAATATAGGCCTGAGTGGATATAGTCATTGCGATTAGAGGATTTCGCACTGGCCTGATGCTTCTCTTTCCCATAAGTTTCAATGTCCTTTGTAGAGTTGCTACCATCAACAAAGCCAGCTTGTGCCTCAGCATCACCCTCAATCTTGCCAACAACCAATGGATCCAGATTCAAAATCTCTGGGTAAGATACAAACTTGTAAACAAACTTTTGACCATTAACTTTTTTGATGATGTTCTGTGAAAACATCAAAAATAAAACAGAGATTAGGCACTCCCTCTTTGAATACTTGCCCCAAACAGAGTTCAGCTAATCAAGGAGGCAGTATGATTAACTAAAGATGAGAGAATTGTGACTGATTAAGCCCCACTTATCTCAATGAGCTAAGGGATCCCTAAGTAGTTCTAATTCAAACTTATATCTTTCTTCACTTTTGTTTTGAAAGGGATTTGTGGATACACATCCATATACTAATCAGAACACATACCCAACATCCATTTATCTAGAAGCATATAGCACTGGGGAAAATAAGAATGTACTTTCGTGTTTCACTGTGAGGCCAGCCACATGCCAACAAATCCATCAATAATAAAAAAATTAATAATGCATTTAAAAACATAGAGCTTTAAAAAAAAGTTTGTTCATAATGAATATAGTTTCAGTCAACTGCATATTTTATTTCTTTGATTCAGAAGGCAATATAAGCCAATTTTGATCTCAGACATAATACTTCCATCAATATCAATGATGCATTTCAGCATCAAGTATTAAAAGTTGATTGTACATAACATTTTCATGTAGCTGAAAGGAAATGTACATCTGAAATATTCAGAACGGTATAAACTGCAGCCATTTAAAAGTGTCTAGAAAGTATTCAATGGCATTCACATTATTCTATAGCAACATGTATCATAAAATTACAAGCAGCATTTAATAGTCAAATCAACATTATTCCAAGTTAAATTCTAATAAGCACATCAGCTTAAGCTTTTCAGAACTGTTGTGATTCCTCGCCAGCCTGTGGATCCGGCAGCTGAGTCTGAGGAATCAGATGAGGAGGCGGGGTCTGGAGTGACATTAGAATCAGAGGAAGGCTCTGAGGAGCTCCAAGACTTACAGTCGGACGAGGAGCCTGGCCCCTCTACTCGCGCTCAGGCTGAGACACAGCTGTGCTGGGAGCCTGAGTTGGACAGTGATGAAGAACAGTTGGGAAACATCCAGGATGCACGAAGGCGCAGGCAAGAGAAGCGGGTAGAACAGAGGAATGCGATGGGGCGGCTCCAAAGGAAAAGGAAAAGTCATTAGGAAGCCACACCTTGGGCTGAATTATAAAAGAGAAGGTGTGGGAGATGCTAGTTGCCAAAGGCAACCCTTCGTATTGAGAATCAAGTTTCTGTGAACTGTGTTTGTTTGCCTTGGACATTGACTCAGGTCTGTGAGAATAAAAGGGGTTGGTTTTTTCCTGCGGTTTCTGCCTGCTTGTTGGAAGAGGGGTTTCTCCTTGTGAGCATACCAAGGACTCTCGTAGGCTGGGACAGAACAAGAACATACTGAGAATTTTCCAGAAAACATTGGGGGGGGGAATCATACCGTATGCATTTACATGTTCCATGGAAATTCTGCATAAAATATTACCTATATTTATTGTTAAAATAGCCTTTAACATATTTTAAAAATCTGAGGATGCAAATGAATAAATCAAAATGTCAAATAATGAGGTACATAAACTTATTTCGAAACAGAACAAGTGGCTAGGTAGAACAGTAGTACTGATTGTTGCTAATTCGTGAAATAAATACATTTACTCAGATGGGCAAGCAACTTTATCTGTTTCCAGTTTAGCTCAATAAACTCTAATGGCATTCCCAACATTCCTGCCATTGAAATCTGAGAGAGAAAAACACTAATTCTAGAGCCACTGGAATGCAATGAAAGTTAAACATCTGAGGCAAACAAAAGGCCAAGTTACCTTTACATAATAATATCTGAGTGCACGACTGAGTTTGTCATAGTTCATGCTGGGCTTGTTTTTACGGATTCCCCAAAGGCGGGCCACCTCTTCCGCTTGCAAAAGTTTGAATTCTCCATCATTTGAGGTCCAGCAGATAATCTCCTTATTCCGAGATTCCTGAAGAAGTTGCAAAAGGAACTGCCACAAGGTGATAGCACTGTCCATAGCAATGAACTGAAATTCAGAAGAGAGGAGATAAGGTTGTAGCCAAGATCATGCACAATACTTTGGGAACAAATGCATCTCCAGTGGTGAGCAACCATTAGTGCTATCTGACAGAGAGAGAGGTTGCCCACAGAAAGTCAACTCAAATTCAGGGGACCCATATTTGCTATAGAATCTGTACTTCTGCTTCTTTTTTTTTAGCTTTCTTTGCTAAATCAGATCAATTGGGAGAAATCTAACTATAAAAAAGGTTCATTTTAGACTTCTAGAAAATATGACAATGGAGACTGAAAATTTTCTTTCTCTATAATCTTTTTTCTAGAGAGGCACTATCTTACATTGAGAGTCATCTTCATTTCAGGTAAATGCAAAACATGAAATGGTTCAAATAACTTCCTCTTGGTTTTTCAAATTGATTTTTACATCAATTTCCCCCAAATTTCTATAACTAAATAATACAAGGAAGATCCCAGTGCTATTTAACAGCAGAATAGGAAGAATCTCTTATAGATGAAATTATTGACACTATGGCCTTGTTATTCCTCTTTCTTTTGAGCACCATAAACATACCTTCTACAAAAATCCACATGTCTAATGAAGATCAGATCCCAGCAGCCCCAGCCAGTAAGGCCAACGATAAGGATTTCCAAAAGTTGTGAACCCAAACATCTGGAAGGCAGCAGGTATAAATGGATTTTCACTTTGGTACTCAATCCTCCAGTTTACAGACACAGTTGTGAATGAGGAATCAGGATCTAAAGACTACTGACAAAATTACTGGAAGAAAAAAAATGAAGAAGTCTTAGCCAATTACTTTCCAAATAGCATAAATAATATACTTTGTTTGCAATTGTATTTAAAATTTATAGTCTAAGAAATACACTGTTTAGATAATAATTCTGTTAATAGTTCTGTTCTGTTTAGATAGTAATTTTTTTTATAAGTACCAAGAAAAAAATTACGTTACCAATTCTAGAATATTACAAAGTGGTCCTTTTAGAAGACATACTGGAACATACTTGGCTCAAGAAAAGTACTTGCATAATGCTTAAGTAGGGCTCAGCATTTTCATTTAAAGTCTCCGCTGGGGAAATTGTCTCCTTCCTTGAGATACATTTTGTCTGTTTTTAACACTATAAATCTCTTCAAGTAAAGGAACTCAAGATACTTTCCAAGATGATTTGTGACAATTGATGTCCACAGGCTGCCCAGTTAAGAAAACAGGCAGAAATGGAGGTCACCAGAAAACCAGATGTCTCTGACAAGTCTTATTACTTTTAGCATCCAGGAATGCGGGTAGTTCTTTCTTATCAGTGGTAATTGGGATTGGGAACTTTGTCACTAAGCAACACAGAGTTGTAAGGTGCACCTCACCTAAATCACATGACTATGCCAACTTATATCAGCAGTCCTAGTTGCAGTCATTAGGTGAATCCCAGTGGTCACAGATATCACAATTTATGAACTCTTGCCACCTCCCCTTTTGATTTTACTTGCTGGAAATGGGTAGTGAAGATCACAAATGCCATCATATGACTGCAGAATGCTGCAACAAATTGTAAGTCAGCTGCCAAGTGCCTGAATCACGATCATTTAATTACAGGAATGCTGTAATGGCTGCAACTACACCATAATGCTGAACAGTCGCTGAACGAGTGGACATGAAGGGAAGGCTACCTGGTACCCAAGAGAAAATCATATTTACTTCCTAGTCCAACTCTGATTGAAATCAATTCCAGTAGATCAGAAGTGAGAAGAAGCCTTCTGAAACCCTCTTTATCAGCAGTCTTAGGAGAGCACAATCAAAGTTATAAGGGACACAAAAAGGAAGCATTTGTGTTCATTTGTATCCTGCTTTTCTACTGATAATAAAATTTTGCCAAGTGCCCCAAATGCAATCACATGACTACGGGAATGTTGCAGTCATAACTTCAAGAATGGGTCGAAGGTAACTGGGTTTTTTTTTTGTCTGTCATGTTTGTTAGTAACAGTTTGATGAAATATTAGGAATCAAGCAGAGATAAAACAGTTGCTTTTTAAGTGCCAGGACAGAATGGCTCAAGAGGTCACCACAGGAATCAAAAATCCTTCTCTGTATGGCTTAAAAGCTATAGCATAGATACTGTAATGTCCAAAATATCTAATACGTTTTTTCTGACAGTAGTCACAACAATGGTGCTACAAAGACTTAAGTAGGAAAAGTAATAACCTGGAAAACCAGAGAAAGCAAACAGCACTTAAGTTCTTAGCTAGCTTCCGCCAAGTTGGTGTTTTCTGTATTTGTTGTAGGTTTCCCAGGTAGAATGGAAATAGCCTGTCATTTTATTCTCACAATAAAGTTTGGGTTCAGAAAACTGTCATAAAATTACCGACTGAGCTTTCTGGTAGAATGATAAAATTCCAATGTATACTTATGCACCAAGTTGCAGAAGACTAGGTGAATTATGTGGGAAATGGGATGAGCACCATCAGAGTACATCTTCTGACCCCAATTTCGTGTCAGTGAAGTAAAGAAAGTGCAAGCATACTGCAACTGAAGAATGCTAATTGAAATTTTCTTCTTGTGAGTGGCTTCTGCCATCTTGGTTGACTCAAGACAATCTGTCCTTGTTATGAGCAAAATATTTATACGTACATATTACACAAGTCTTATGATCTAATAAGCATTTCCACTGAAGAAATGAAAGTTCACAGTAGAAAAAACAAGCCACGTTCAGCACAAATAACTATATCTAATAGTGATGAGGTTACCTAGTTTGGCTAATGAAAAATCTGCAAAAAACAGCCACACTCTAGTGTTTTTGTAGCTGCTTTCATCCATGTTCCTGGCATATATACAGAAGCACACAAATACACAAGTGTCCTCATCCATATCACACCACAAAGGAAACCTTTAACATTTTCATATATATAACACAGACTCTGAAACAGAATCTGTTCACCCACTGTATAAAAATTAACCATCAGAAATTTGTCTGTAGATCTATAGCAATATTAGACACACTGATAATATGAAATACTTGTATACAATGCAACACTTTCAGCTTTTTTCTTGTGAGATGAGATTCTCTGACAAATAAGATTTAATGAAAGGTCCTGCTTAAAGAACAGATGCAAATACCAAAAGATGGTAATATGAGCATTTTCCCTATTTGTATTTATACAAATTACATTTGCAGTTCCTACCAATCACCAAAAAGTCCTGCTGTGTTTGTCTATTCCATGTGTCACCCCTCTCTGCTAGTATATCAAATAGTGCAAAAAACACAAAGCTAGCAACAACCATACAGCCAGCCAAGAAGAATACAAGAGTTTTCAGTATAATAAGAGAGAAGATGGCTATCATACGCAGCAATGAAAGCTAAGAGTAATCAAGAAAAGAGAAAAATCTTTTGTCCAAAGCAAAAGTAAACAAATTGCTATAAAACTTGTCAGAGTAAAATTACAGGTGATCATAAATGAAGCATAAATCTTGAAAAAGAATATTATATTCTCAAAACTCTGGAGCAGGAAAGGAACAGTAGTAGGAAATAAATATCTGATGTGTTCCAGAAGAAAGAGATATTGGAATGAAAACTGTAGGAGCAAACAGAGAAATGCCTGGGATAGTCCTAATAACTGGTTTCACATTCACAATCAGGTTTGTTAGAGAAAACTATCAGTCCTTTTTATTTATCCTTTTTCCTAGTGATCATTTACTGGTAGAATGAGGTGGTTCGTTTGATAGCAAAAACTGGGGCATTATCAACAAGGAATTAAAATTAACTTGTACAAGCAGAGATCGTATATACAAAATAATTTCTAACATTTCTGATAATTCATATAGAAAAGCTGAATTATGGCCTTGTCTTTAAAGAATTGCTTCTCATGTGATCATTACGGGGGGGGGGGGAAAGGAGACAACTTTTCCTTTCTTTACATAGCTCGTGCACACATTATATACAACTACTTTAGATACTAAACTAAAAGCATCTGTAGTAGTCCCACATGCTTTCTTGCCTTATGAAACATGCAACCAGTGCAAAATTTATGCCCATGTCCATAAATCCTACAGAAATTTCAAACCCAGCTTGCTTACCATGCATGGTCAGCATCAGGTATTTGTCATAAAGGCAATACCTAGAAGTGTATGAAGGAGAGCACAGTGGATTCCAGAAGAGCCATGACAACAGAATCTGAAGACTGCAGGTTGGTTAGGAAGATCCCAGCAAGTTTCAGAAGCCACATCTGAGGTTCTCAAAGCAGAAAAAGAAGGGAGTATTAGGGTTTATAGGCTGAGAATTAAGCCCTAAGAGTGGGAGAGAAATGTCAAAACACCAGTGGAGCCAATATAAGCCTCTACCGTAGGTACAGATTTGATATGTTTGGATCAGGAAGACATTTCCAAATCCTTACTCAGCCCAGTGGCTGTGTTCACATAGTATGGCTGTGTTCGCATATCATGACAAGCCAGAATTATGAACCATACGGGACAACTATTGCATGGGAATACTTCTTAGAAAACAATAAACCAGCTAACTATGATAAAGAACAGAGAGAGACACCCAGGTGTCTGCCGAGGCGAGCTGGAGCACGTCAGAACTTTGCCTGCTTGTGAGTCGGAATCTGGAAGCACGGTGCGGGGAAGCGAGAGGACGAGGAGCCTCAGGCCCGGAACATCATCCAAGAGCAGCAGCTTAACCGCTTAATGTGCGCTTGGTTTTAGCGAAGGGACTCTTGAGCATACGCAGAGGGTCTTTCTGTCAGCGCCACCGTTAAAGAAATTCCGCACAGACAGGAGAGTAGCGGCCAGGGCGCGCAGATCGCCCAACACACCTTGTGGGGTTCTGAGGCAGGGCGGCAGCAGCAGCATTGGGAAAAGAGAGAAAAAAGTCCCAAGCCGACCCTGGACTCACCCAGGCGGACAGCCCCCCCCACGCCAAGCTGTTCCTGTGCAATGGCAGGTGCTGGAGCTGCTCCCTGCCGACTGCCCGCCTTTCATGGCCAGCCGCCTCCGCCGAGACTCGAAATCTGGCTCCCCATCTCCCTCCGTGGGCAAAACCGAAACAAGAAGCCGAGCGGCAAGAGCAGCTTGGCAGATCAGGCATTTACTCCGGAACACACAGGTTTTCCCAGCCCAATTACGGCCACCGTACTCCGCACTTCCGCCACTGCCCTGTTAAAGGGAGGAAAGAGCCCAATCCCGTCAATCTTAGTAATTTATTGGGCCAATGAAAAGTTTCTTCCCGCCTCCGGCCCGCAAGGCTTTCTGGTCTTTGAAGTATTTTGTAACTGGGAGATTTGCTTTTATCAGCCAGTCAGAAAGACAGCGAAACTAGAAAGTGAGAGTTATGAGTGTTAGCGCTAGCATACTAGCTTATGAGGTTTTCTTTAGATGAGCACGCTCATTTTGTTTTGCCACATGCCTTGAGGCCTGGTTTATTTATTTTTAACAATCCATTAATGGTTTATCCTTATTAACATTATGACTTCCAACCCTGAAAGTGAAAAAACGATAGGGATAGGAGGCTAGGACTAAGAGGCTGCTGGTCTGAAATTCAGAGAATGTCCCCCCCCCCCGCACTTTGCATTTCATATAGTGCGGACATAAAAGAACTGAGAAACTAGAACATTTCATGGTTAACAGACCTTGAAAGTAGCTTATCCAGCAAAGTGACAAAAGGTATACGTTCCAAGGATAACCTCTCCTTAGGCAAATATTCTCAGAAAACCTAGAGGCCCTGGAAAGGAAGGAAGTTTCTTATAAAAATGATGTGAGGACAGAAATGGGTGCCCCAGTAAGGGGGTGGTATTCTATAAGGGGGCTAATTATAATGTATATAACCTGTGCTTGGTGGAGGGGGTATTTGTGGCTGCCCACCTAATTCCTTGTTGTCATTGTTCATAGGTGACAAATAAAGAATTTAATTTCATGATGTTTTTATTATTCCAGATCAGAATGAATTTGGTAACAAATAAAATATTCAAACAAACATAATAAGAATAAAGATTTTTTTAAAAAAGCAGAACAGCTAGACCACACATTTTCCAGCCAGTCAAATCAAAGCAATAACTCAAACAGGTTCAGCTACCTGTTCTGGGAAAAACAATATATTCAGACCACCCACTTTCTACTGGGCCAAATAAAGCAAATACACCAGTCACATGTGTAATAAGAGCAACTTGGGAGCTATTGTTTAATCCTGCATGACTGGTAAGTTTTGTTGTTTTAGTTGGATATAATACTTTTATTCGCTAAGTGTGATTAGACACACAAGGAATTTGTCTCCTGTGCAAAGCTCAGTGTGCGTGCAAAGCAACAGAGTAATAACCACAATAATGATAACAATAAGGGGGTAATAAACAAGATGGGAAAGATAATACTACAGCCATACAACATGGGTAACTATACTTAGACATAAGACAATACCGTGAGAATTAGGTGTTCAGCTGAGTTATAGCACGAGGGAAGAAACTGTCCATGTCTAGTTGCTTTGACATGCAATGCCCTGTAACAGCATCCCGAGGAGAGATGAAACACTTTATGCCCTGAATGTGAGGGGTCTGAAAATATTTTCTCAGCCCTCCTGACTTGTGCAATATACAGGTCTTCTATGAAAGGCAGTCTGGTTACAATTGTTTTTTCTGTAGTCCTAACTATCTNTATCTGTTGGAGTCTAGCTGTACCAAACAGATGACAGACTCAATAACAGATGTACAGATGACAGACTCAATAATTCCTCTGCACCACAGTCCTGGGGCAGTCTGAACTTCCTGAGTTGATGCAGGAAGAACATCCTTGGTTATGCCTTTTTAATGATGGTTCTAATGTTAGGTGTCCATTTCAAATTTTAGGAGATTGCAGAACCCAAAAACTTAAAGGAATCTACCCCTGATTCTGTGTTGTTGAATATAGTAAGAGGTGATAGAACAGAAGAGCTCCTCCTAAAATCCAGTCTCATTTCTATAGTTTTAAGCATGTTCAATTTCAGATTGTTCTGGCTGCACCACAGGGCCAATTATTCAACCTCCCTATATGCAGACTCCTCACTGTTACAAATAAGACCAATGAATGTTGTATCATCTGCAAACTTCAGTATTTTAACAGTGGGATCCCTAGAGATTCGATTTTCCCTAGCTTCATCTGTTGCTTTCTATCTATCAAAAAGCTAATAATCCACCTACAGGCACAGCTAGCTGGATCAATTTAAAGTGAAGAATTTCTGGAATTATGGTATTGAATGTGAGATGAAGTCTACAAAAAGGACCCGTGCATAGGTCCCTGTAGATTCAAGATGTTGCAAGATAAAGTGCAGTGCCATATTGACAGAACAATCTGCTGATCTATTTGCTTGATAGGCAAACTACAAGGAGTCTAACAGTGGATCCATGATGATTTTCAGGAGGGCCAGAACTAACCTCTCAAAGATCTTCATAACTACATATGGCAGAGCAACCAGTCTGTAGTTATTCAGCTCCTTAATGGAAGGTTTCTTGGGAACTGGGATGATAGTAGAGTGTTTGAAGCAAGAAGGGACATAACACATCTCTAGTTTATTCAAGATGTGAGTGAAGATGGGGGGTGCAGTTGTTCAGGACAGGCTTTCAAGCAGGAAGGAGTTATTCCGTCTGGGCCTGGTGCTTTTCCAATATTTTGTTTATGAAATAGACCACATCTTTTTCTAAGATCACCAGAGGTGGGAGGCCCAGAGGGATGAAGATAGGTGTAGGAGATTTGGCTATTATTGATGTATCTGAGATGAGGAAGCTAGCAGTAGATGACAGTGATCTTCTCTCAAACCTACAGTAGAATACATTCAGGTCATCTGCCAGTTGACAATTCTCTTCAGTAAGGGAGGAAGCTCTGCTGTAGCCAATAATATTCTTCAGGCTTTTCCACACATTTGCTGATTTCATTAGCTGAGAACTGATTTTTCAGCTTTTCAGAGTAGCTTCTTTTTGCTATCCTGATCTCCCTTGTTTATTCATTCCTGGCCTGATTGTACAAAATCCTATCTCCTTTCCTGTAGGCCTCCTCTTTGGCACGATGTAGCTGTTGGAACCAAGCTTTATTATTATTATTATGGATCATCGCACAGTCAGCCAGATGTTCAGACTGGATTTGGCATTTTGTCTACCTATTGAGTCATCATCATCATCATTATTATTATTATTATTATTATTATTATTATTATTATTATTATTATTATTATTATTATTATTATTATTATTATTATATATGCACAAACTCTTGGTAGGCACATACATGTCCTCACAAAAGCTAACACATGATGTCATAGTATCAATGAGTTCATCCAAAACATTTGTATTCAATCTTGTTTAGACAGTTTTGGAGTAATAACACTTTAATGAAAAAATAGTACTGAAAACATTGCAAACTTAAATATTTTTACCATGTTGGTCTAGCAGAGCTCATTATTTATGGGTTTTATATTTACTTATTTGAATTATTTAGATTTTGTTATCCCACCTTTATTACTTTATAATAAGGTGACCAACCGTCCTCCTTTAGGGAGGACAGTCCTCCTTTTGTGAGTTCTGTCCTCCCTCAAAAAGTGTCCTCCTACATGTCCTCCTTTTCGATATTTGAAGACTAATCTGCAGGGCTTTTTTTTTCTCATAGAACGCTCAGAATGGCGTTCCGGCACCTTTTTTTGATGTTTTTTTTTTCAACTTTTGCATGAGCTGTGCTACTCCCCCTATTGGCTTTCGAAAGCCAATAGGAATTGCTGCTGAGCGTGCCAAATTGCTGCTGAGCACGGCTGGCAAACTTTGCACATGCAAGTTGTCTGCAGCGAAGGCAAATTGGTAGGAACTTTGCCCCCCTCCCTGCTACCCAACTACACCATCTCCTAGTTAGTCCCGAAGATACCTGGAGGAGACTGAAGTGGCGATACCACGGTAAGTTTCTCTTGATCTTCGGCCCTGCTAGGGCAATAATGGCTGCGGGCGCAAGAGGCAGGGGCGGCGGGGCTGCTGCAGGCAGGGGTGTGAGGGGCGGCAGCAGCCGGCTGCCCCCCATGCTGTGGGAGCTGCGGGACCCGCTCTACATGGGGCTGCACAGGGTGGGCGGTGGTGCTGGCGGGGCAGCTGTAGGCAGGGTGTGTTGACGGCGGGCTGCCCCCCAGGGCTGGAGCCAGCATAGCTGGTGCTTTGGGAGCTGTGGGGCCCACTCTGCATTTGTCATATTATAGTGTATTCTGCATTATTGTTGCAATGAATAAAATGTTTCTTTTATGTACGATATTTTTTTTCTTCAATTTATTTGTGTCCTCCTTTTCATTGTAAAAAAGTTGGTCACCTTATTTATAAGTAATTCAAGGCGGCAAACATTCATAATACTCCTCCTCCTTCTGCCCACAAAAACAACCCTGAGGTGGGTTGGGTTGACAGTGACTGGTCCAAAGTCACCCAGTCTGCTATCCAGATACCGTATCTGTCTCTTTACTGACCCTTTCCATTTCTTCAGAAGGGAAGATAGCTTCTGCAACATTAATTTTATGTATGTTCAATTATAGAAGTTCCAGAAAGATTCAGAAGTTTCAAAAAGTTTCAGAAAGGCTTAGTATTATGTTCATACGGCATGCTTAATTTAATTACCAATGTCATCTATTTTCTGGATTTGTAGAAAACCATAAGGTAACCATATGGTCTGAATTTTCTCTGAACTATAAAATATTCAAGTGGGGTTATGCTAACCAAGCATAGCATGCTGCTATGTCTTTGCGTGGCCTAAGTTATGACAACACAGCTAAAAAGTCACTTGTTTTGAGACTCAAGATTCATGTTTTTGAACTGTTTTTTATTTCTGATTTTGTAGCTTGGCAACCTGGCTGTGGGGGAAGGGAGAGGGGAACTGGGTGGCATGAGCATGCACAAGTGGTGGGCAGAGTGCATGCATGCGAGTGCCCACCAACCCGCAGCTCGCACAAGTTGAGCTGTATGCATGTGCATGCGCTCCAGCCAGCCACTTGCATGGCCCAATTCCAAATAGGCTATGGCCCAATTGTGGGCTGGGGATTGGGGACCCCTACAGTAAAGGGTTTGAATCCTATAGAATAAGAATCTGGCTATGTATATCTGATAATTCCTAATAAGGATGAAACTACAATAGTCTATGTTGCCTGCTGGTAATCAGTTTAACTGAAAACACCACATACTATATACATTGTGTAAAAATAAGTAAATCCACCACCACTAGGATGAGGGGGAGGTGAAAATCATGTAAAATTTTCTCTCACACTGTCTCAAAGCTTGAAGGGGAACAGAGTGTACATACCATTCTGATTGATTCTATATATTCTGTCTGACAACAGCAGTGGCAACTGAATAACTCCTAAAGTTTAATGCAGGGGTCCCCAACCCCCGGTCCATGGACTGGTCCCGAGCCACAGCATGCCAGCAATCAGTCCACACAAACAAGCAAAGCCCCATCCGTGGGATGCAGACAGCACACAAAACCACGCACTCTCTGGTTCGTGGAAAAACCTTTCTCCATGGAACTGGTCCCTGGTGCCCAAAGGTTGGGAACCTCTGGTTTAATGTACTATATTTATTCATCTCAAATGCAATTGTCAATGAATTTAGTTCTTGGAGAAGATTTGAACGAACATCTAATATATACATCCAATGGTTCCCAATAAAGATCATGTACAGTATCATCTCCTACTGCCTCCTGGAGGTCAACGTAACTCTTTATAACAAGTAGAAAAAATTGGCAGCCCTATTATGCAAGAAAAAAGTGTCCCATAAAACTGTAACTGGATATTACACAAATCATCACAACTGTAGGATATATCTGAGTTTATATTAGGACTTGCTTTCAACTTTTAACAACATTTTTAAAGAATGGTAGAAGTTATGGGAAAAAATTAAGATATCTGAGTCCAAATAACTCCCATATGTAAGAATATGTACATATGTAAGAATATGCACTTGCTGTATAATGGTGGTATTAGTTCAAATCTCATTGAATCAGAGAGTTGAAAGAGGCTATTGGGTCAACACCCTGCTCAGGATAGGAATCCAAATTAAGCATCCCCAGAAGACAGCTCTCCAGCTTTCTCCTGAATATGTCCTACAATGGAAATCCTACTATTTCTTAGAACAATTAGTTCCAATGTTGAATGCTTATCTATGTTAATTTTATTCTATTATGTGAAGCTCAATATCTACAATCTGTTATAATAGATTTCAGCTTTATTTTTCTTTTAGGGTATATGGTTGCTACATCAACAGATCCTTGAAAATCAGTTCACCAATCACTTCTCCTATTCATGAAATAATGGAAAAGAGATAATTTGACATTTTCCTTTCAGACGTAAGGAAGTAAGAAGGCACAAGTTAGGAAGGAGTTTGATTCAAGTTTGATCTCTTACTATGATATCTGCAAAAATATATTTTTATGGTTACTCTCTTGTGGTTCTCTTTTATTGTTATTTATATGTTCAGATTTTAAAATTGTACTATGGTTGTTTTAAATGGTATTATTTAATCTATGTATGCCTCTGAGAGCATTTCAATTGCAACAGTATAAAAATACGCTTAATAAACAAACATATCTGCATAGCTGGGCTTGAATTCTGGATTTCTATATCGGCAAATACAACTTGCTTTGAGGATTTTTCAGTACAATTTGTTGTGCCATGGTACAATTTTTTTGCAGGGGATAAGGAGGTGCTTTTAAAATCTTTTGATTATTTATGCCAACAAAATGTTGTTCTGTGGGAGAAGAAATCACTGTAGTGTACCTTTATACATTATTCAAAGTCCTAGCTGAAGACTGAGAGTGGTCGACATAGAGTACACAATTCTTGTGGAAAACACTGGAGCAAAGAAAGGAGACATGAATAATTCAGGTTGGCACATGCTAAAAAATGAAAATAGTGCCCATAGGGGAAGGAGGCTATAACATCTAAGGCAAGCCATAACATATCTAAGAAACAGTTTTCCGAGTAAGCATGGCTGCTAGTCTTACACAGGATATACAGATGCTCCCCTCTTCTGGCAGGAACTGCTGCATTTTGAGTCAGGCTGGAGATGCATAAGAAGCTGGCTGGCTGGCTGACTTGAGGATGCATGTAGCCTCTTAAGTACAAGGCGTTTTCTGTGCTCACATGCAACTGTAGAAGACCATTTGTTCTAAATTTTACACTAGCAGTTCACTTAAACTAGATCTAAATACTTAGTAAAGTAGCCATATTAAAAATGAAAACTCCCTCACTTGGGCTGGATTTTTGACAGCTACGTTCATGTAGTTTTTTTGAAAATATCATAGATGTAGCATGTTATTGCATACTGCTATTCTTTCAGATGTTTTTTAACCTCATAGTCTATCTATAGCCTTGGAGTTTCCTGGTCCCATCCATGTATCAACCAGATCTGACATGCTTAGGTTGTTTAAGATCAGCCAAAGGCATTGCCATGGGCTGTACTGAGATAGCAAAACCAATGCATGGATTTTCTATACAGTAGTATATAGCAGATGTCATAATACATTGATTAGTATTTTATCAATTGTAATGTATCAGGCCCTTTATTGTTTTAATTAAAATGGACTGAAGACTCATTCTGGCTCACTTCATCAGAAAGGCAGCAGACACTCTCTAATAATGCAGCACTTTGACAAATAGCAAGAAGTGTACAAATTCATCTTGGGTACCATTCTGAGCTCTGGCAATCTGCATTCCATTGAATATGCATTTTAAATGTGGCTCTTAAGAGACAATATAATCATTCACAGTAATCTAAAATACAATTCATTTTCCCCCACCCCCCCAAAAAAGAAAGCATATTACAGAGAAAGCAGTGAAACTCACTTTGAAGCAGCACAATATAAATTTAGGAAGTCTTATGTTTTAAAAGAGGAATTTGGAGTTCATGTAAATAATTTGTTTGCTGGATTTATTATAGTTTATGTTCACTTGCTTGCATTTCAACCTGAAATAATTTTCTCCCACTCTTTTGGTTTTAGAAAAAGTGCCAGGCTGATCAAATAGGAAAAGGCTGAGAGATGATGAAAAAGGTAACTTGCATTTGAATACAGTCCCTTGTGTGCAGCTTAATAGAAGATACAGAATTCCTGAATGATATTTACAGTACAGTATTTACAAAATTCAGAATGAAACAGGATCTCATGCTGTTCTTCTCCACATCCTGAATGGTCACATTTTTCTCTCAGATATAATGTACAATTATTAACAAGTACCAAACATCTTGATTTGGAGGCAAACCCTAATTGTAAGGCACATTCAAACAGTTCCCCCAGACTTAAACAAGTCATTTTCTGATTACTTCTCTCCTAAAGAAAAAATGTATTTTCTATTCAGCTGTCCTTTGAGTTGATGGGAAATCTTCTCTTGGCAAGGAAACAGAGAGTTAGTTAACTATTACGAAAACAACCTGCTGACTGACTTCCTGAACTGAATCACCCTTTGTGGATCTTCATATGTTTAGATAAGTGGTCACTGCGGGCAAATTTCTTCTCACATATTTGGCACTGGTAAGGCTTGAGTCCAGAATGGGAGCGCTTGTGGCGAGACAGCTCATCTGAACGGGAAAACCTGCCAGAGAGAAGAGGAAATATTTTTATCGCACATTTGTTAAAACCAAAGAGACTGTTGCTTTTTCCCCTGTGCCATCAACACCAAACCACAGAATACAGGAAAGTTTTCTGGGATATAGAAAATATAATCAAATGGATGTCATCTTTATTTGAAGCTCAAGAAACCAGCATTTTTCCACTTATGAATTTTCCCTTGTAAACCAAACTTTGGCTCATGTAAATTCACACATGTACATTATGTATGTAACATGTTGTATATGACTCAATAAGAGAGGAGACATGACACTTCTCCAGTTCACAACAATAAAGGCTTATGTTACTTTATCTTTGTGCATGTCTGGTCTTCTCTTTTGCTCTTACAGTTTCTTTGGTTTTATTTTCATACGCAGATTTGCACGTCCGATCTTCCTACGAAATCTTGCAACATACAAAGTCAAAGGCCTTAACAAATCTTAATAAAGCCATTGTACCTTTGCGCAATACCACTTCTCTATTTAGAATGTAAAGAGAGATACAGAAGGAAACACTGCTTGTCCATTCTTATGTAACATTTCAGAAACAGGCTAGACATGATCTCAAACTGAGTTCAGAACACAAACTACTCCCTAGCAGATTGATTTTCCTTGTAATTGGAAAGGAATCATTGTTCAAATGTAAAGATGTAAGGCAAGTATTGGGTAACATGCAGCCATCAACCTAATTTCAAAACTCTCTCCAAGCAATCTGTTCAGTTCTCTGATTTGAGCAATCTGTCTCTCTCTTTGGCTGCCTACATGACAAAGAATTTTTAGGGTGGTGGTGAGGGGAAGAGACTGTCTCAAAAAAAGAGAGACAAAGACAGGGAGGCAAAAAATTTCTGAAGGGGTAAGGGTAACCTTGCTGCTGTAGATTCTGGCTATGCTATCATTGACTTAGCTCTATCCATGATGACTCACACAGAACCTTCAGCAAATGACCTTCCCAGAAATGTGGCTCTTGACATAATAGGATTCCCAATTCAATGGAATAATGTTAACTTATTTTATCCATTCACTCAGGACCTATAGCCACGTGAAAACCAATTCCAGGCTATGAGCAATAGCTCTTTACTAAGGGCACATTCAGAGGGCTACACAGTCCTTATGATTAAGGCCATTACCTTCATCATAATGACACCACTTCTGAACAATGATGTCATTTCTAACGAAGTCAACTCCAAAGTTGGCTTGTTGTAGGCACTCTCTGAAAATGTTTAGGCTAGCTTTTCCTAGCCAATAGTTCCAGTGATATTTTGGATCTTTTAAACAGATTGTTTGTTTATACGTATAAGTAAGCAATGCTCTGAAGGCCGGCATTTGCATAAATGAGCAATAGTATATAACAAGTCATAAATAAAATAAATAGCAATATATAAATTTAAATAAATTAGGAGCAGGCATGCATACCTATAA
>NW_015386930.1:175209-177711 GCF_001527695.2 Protobothrops mucrosquamatus | reverse complement strand
TTGTTAATATTTTATAATAGTTTATTTTTTCTGTTATTTTTTATTATAATATTATTATTTGTTCATTATTGTGTTTAACTTTAATTTACTTAAATTTATCTAAAAAGGGAGTTAAAGTGCTTTATAGATTTGGTAATTTAATAGTTGGTTAATGTTATTTAGATTATGATTATTATTTGTTAACCCTGTGAATAGCTCTGGGAAGTGGGGGGAGGGGGGTGGGGGTGGGAGAGGGGGAAAATATTGTAATCTTTATAAAACTTTTAATAATAAAAAAAAATCTATAGAGTATCCACCTCCATGAAGCAGCATAGTTTCAAACTAAGGGAGTGCATTCCTGGTTACCAAAACATGACAGAAACATTTAACAAGGCTTACATAAGGTAATGTAGAATCTGAAATATGTTCTAGTCATAATTCCTCCCACTTGCATTTTCATTTAAAAGCAACTCATTGTCAACATATCAGAGGAGTTAGCAAAGATTCATTTCTTAATACATTTACCAGAGTTCTGAGGGGAGAAAAATAAGTACATTATTGCAATAAAATGGGAATGCATCCAAAGTTATGTAGTTGAAAGAATGGAAGCAAACAGATCAGCCAAGAATCTTTTAGCATGATTCTTAATAGTTTGTAGACTAAGAACTGTAGAGTATGGCAAATGAGAGTGTGCCAAAGTGACAAGGAGGAGTTCCCTATTTGTTGCAGCATGTACTTAAAACTTGCAGTTGTGTAGACATTATGGATTGGGGAAAGGTACATTTCCTACTGAAGAAGCCCTCATTTTCCAAGTTTGTCCACAAAATAAGAATTGATAGACTAATCTTCAGGTGGATCAGTTGTGGATATCTCACAACTGAAATAACTCACAAGTTTCTCTAAAGGTAGCTGCTCACAAGACCATTAATTTCTTTCACCACATTTGATGGATAGAATTTGTTCCTTTAGTCAACAGTAATTTCACCATTTGGGATGCCACCAGTTTAGCCAGTTTAGTTTTAAAAATTCCTATCCTCTTAATAGCTTTACAAATGAATTAGCTAGTTCTGAATGGATAATCTGCTCTATGAAAGAATTTAAGTTCTTAATGTATAAAGTGGAACAGGCGCAGCCCAGTTCTTTAGGTTTCTTGGCAATATCATGTGAATCACAGCTAACTATACCAGTATATAAGGATTTATCACACTAGAACTCCCCCTGAACTTTCAAAATAAACAAGAATACTATTAACTTCCCCACCTTTATACTACAATGGCATTCTTAATATAAAGAATTCTTATTATTGCAGCTACTTTGTAGAATTCTCATCGGAGTCTTTCCATGACTTAACTGGAGATATCAAGGACAGAACTTGGGATTTTCTGTAGGTAATATTGTGCTCTAGCATTCATGCCCCCCCCCTTTAAATATATATATATATATATATATTCTGAGGAAAGATTCTCTTGTGAATCATTGTGTTAATTTATTTTGGTGTATCTTTGTTTTTTCTTGTGATTTGTTGAAATATTTTTATCCTGCAATATGATCTGTTATCTACAAAAAACATTTAAGACCTTTTCATTGCTTTTCCCTTTCCATTTCCTAGAATCATCCATACTTTAGGCAGAGGTGGCAATATCTGAAGTAGTAGATAATAGAACATAGAATGTAGAGGTGACGTACAGATGGCAGAATTGAACATATTCCACGGTTTGTCCCGAATATCCTAAGCTTGAAAATTCTTCTTGAGGTATGATATTTAATTATTAGTGCTGAAACAAGATTCAGTCTTATTTCTATAACACTAAATCTTATTTCAATCACCTTTTCTCCATTGAGTGAATGGGATTCTCTCTATTACCTCAAATCCCGGGCTGGCCTTGCTGATCTTTTTGAATGCTATTTCCCAAACCTGGTGGCTTCAGATCTTCAGCTTTATGTTTTATCAAGAACCCTTGTATTAGGTGAAATTATTTATCCAACTAGCCCAGGACTGTCTACTTTGATCTGTAGAATCTCTCCTATAACATTCAATCACTAGCTTCTAGAATCTGACTATAAACACTGCAGAAGCCAAAATAGTTTGATTTTTACTGAACATGTTATGATTAATTAAAAAAACTAATCAAAACATTTGTAAACTTAATTTCAAGTTTAACAGGACATGCCAAGGATAGAACCTCTGAATCCTACACATGCATTCTACCAGTGGACTATAGTCAGTGCATTCAGTTTGCCTTTCTCTCACAAGGGTCTCCTTTCTCTCAAACTTGCAAAGATATAACCTCCACACTACCTTATACCAGAAGAACAGAACCTTTGGTCCCCCAGATGTTGCTGTTATCCTTGGCCATGCCAAGCAGGGTTGCCTGCAATCATAATTCAAATCATACCATAAATTCTTCAGTCTGGTCTAGGTAGTTAGAGATTCAAGGCTGTCTGAGAGATGTTTTTGCCTAATTTGTTTTCAAAGGGAGAATCCGTACTGTATTCTCTCTCTCTCTCTCTCTCTCTCTCTCT
>NW_015386930.1:162033-174779 GCF_001527695.2 Protobothrops mucrosquamatus | reverse complement strand
GGGGGGGGGGGGGGGGGGGGGGGGGGGGGGGAGAGAGGAGGGGTGAATAAGTTAACATGAAGATGAGGTCATGAAGGCCAATGGCCTGCAGACTAGGAAGGATTCTGGAGGAAAGGAGAATACTATGGGGAACTAATTCACGCTGCCTTTGAAAATGTACATTACACACAATCCCAAGGGACAGGAGGTTAACCTTAAGGCTTTCCAAAACTGTAGAACACCAAGCAAAAATTCAGCAGCTGAAGTTTTTCACAGTCCTGCTAAGAAGGAAAGAAGTTATTTTACACCAAGCTAAATTATTGTAAGCTGGCAGCTGTAAAACGAATCAAAACCTTGTGAGTAGGGAACAGAAAAAGACAGAGAAACTATTGTATGTGAATCAATCTCTCATCAAGAAAGGACATAAGAAATGCCATGCCTATTTAACCTTCTAGCTCAACATTCTGTTCCTAAGAGATTGCACATGGGAAGCCTAACAGCAAGTTGCACTGTTCATGTTTGTCAGCAAGAGACTGCAGATTGCTTTAATCCTGGACTAGCAGCCTTTGATAGTTTTACCTTCCCAAATTTTAATTCTCTTTTAAACCTGCGGAAGTTGAGGAACTTCAGGGAATCCTGTGGTAATGAACTTCATAGTTTATTTATGGTGCTGTGTGAAGAAGTACTTCCCTTTATCTATCCTCATTTTTTACCAGTGAGTTTTAGAAGATATATCCCAAAAGAAAAGGACAAACATGTATGCTTTTTTTGTAACTAAACAGTTCACATTGTTGTAATCTTCCCTTGTGGGCAATTTGAATATTTCAGTTGCCATTTTCTGTATCTTTTTCAACTCTGTATTACGTATACATCAGCATAGTCACACACTATTGTTTAAATATTCACTATTTAAACATTGCTTCACATAATTATATAATAAGATACTGTTGACCAATTATCCAAGTATTAATAAATGCTTATATAGTTGTTTCTGTCAATTGTGTTGAGACTATGTGTATGTTTTTCAGATCAGGTAAATACATTTCAAATTATTTTTCAAGCAAAGTATGATCTGTATTTAGACTACAATCCTAAACAATCTTACAAGGCTTACTGAACCTATTCAGAATGTCTTTTGTAAAAAAATATATGTGGAATTACAGTGTGGGTTCAGAGAAACAGTCATAGAAATGACAGAATTCTAAGACCATTACACTTATTTGAAATGCTTCATTGAACAATGAACTATGCTAAAAATTGGCTTGAACAGTAAGCCTATAGTTACAAAAGCAGTGAAAGATGTAGCTGGAGAGCTTAGTTAAGAAAACGGTTTTCACTGTCACCCACTTACCTCCAACCACAGTCAGGCCAAGTACAAGTATAAGGTTTTTCTCCAGTATGACGTCGGAAGTGTGCCTTAAGATGGGAACTCTTGGTATACATCTTGGTGCAGCCAGGATGTGTACACTTGTGGAGTCGAATAACAGAAGGGGAAACTTTGGGGACCTTGGTCTCTATACTCTTTGGACTTCCAAGAACTTCTGGTCTCAATGCCACAGGCAAAGGAGCTATTCGTACATACTTCTGATCTGTGCCTTTCACAGGACTTGGAGTGACCTGAGGATAAACAGTCAAGTTTTGGCCTTGCATTCTGATGATCAAGTGGGCCACCTGGATATCACCCACAGAATTCTGGATGGAAGAGCTATCTTCTGCTTGGACAGGCTGAATCTGAAGGAGAACAGGGATTGTCCCCACAGTTCCAGGCATGTTTATATCTCCAGATACCACTCCAGCCTGAACAGAACTAGAAATGCCTTCATCTAGATCAGTCCCAGTAGCAGACTGATCTCCTGCACTGCTTAAGTTGATTTCAGATTTTATCTCAAGTTGTCCCCCTGGTTGTTTGTCATTCAGCTCATCCTTGACAAGTGCTTTCTTCTCATTGAGGAACTCCTCAATCTCTTCCAGTGTAGGGATGAAATCTCTAGAGACTTCAGAACAAAAATCTGGCAGTTTGAGGTAAGCCTCATAGATGGTATTCTGTGGTTTCTCCACTTCCTTCTTTACCATTGACAACGAGACACCCATATCTGATGTAGAAACTGTATTTGAGGTAACAGCTGGAACAGATACTTGTTCATTGCTGCAGTCCTGTAGTAAATTTAATGGTGGCATGTCAGGCTTGAGAACATCTAATATGATATCTTGCTGATCAAAAGCTGGGGCAAGCAATGGACCAGAAACAGATAGCAGTTTGTTATGACTTACTGAGACCATGGGTTGGTCTATTCCGTCATAAAAAGTTGACTTGCACACTGTGTAATCAAATCAGATGGAAATGAAGGCCTTGAGAAATCTATAGATCCACCTGCAAGAAAACAACCACAAGCTTGTCTAAAGGTATCCACATCTAGCTGAAACAAAATCAAAATATAGATTTTTGGAAATTAATTTTATAGGAACACACATTCCAATTCAAAAAAATATCCCTGAAGCATACTGCATTAGTATCCAAATATCCAATGACTTTCTAGTTAGCAATAAACTGATATCTGATATTGTTATGTTAATAAAGCCATTGATTTGATACAAAATCTATGCTTATCTTTTAATTATTTGGTCAGTGATACATTGGCATTTTCTTTTTGCTCTGAATTTTATTGCACATTCTTCTTAGTGTTATTACTCTTATTACTATTATGTATAAAGAAAGGTGGAATAAAAATATAATAACTCAAGGTGGCAAACATATCTTAACATTTTGATTTTCAATTCCAGTGTGCAATTTTAGGGTTTAGATTTTGATATGTTGTTGCATTAAAATATATATGCACAAAATCAATTTTAAAATAAAAAGACATTTCTAAAAAAAAAAAAAGATAAAGGAAAGTCCACACATACTTATTGTATTATAGGCATATACAACACTCTACATATTATGCTCTATTATCAAAAGATTCAGTGAAACAACTCAGTGGGACAAATAAGCATTGCAGTAAAAATAAAATCCGTATCACCATATATCTGTCCTGTTGCACCTGCAGACACAGCTGTCCTTATGCTAGAATGGGACAAATGATTCTGTAACCAGAAGTTAATCTTATAGACATGCCTATGCTCTCAGTTCAGTAGAACAGAAAATAGCTCAGAGGAAGAACACAGTTTCTGGCAAGCACTTTGTATAAAGCAGGGCTTTTCAACCTTTTCACCCATTGTACCACTTTTAGGATATGGCAATATCCGAGTACCACCAGTCGCCTAGCAAGGTGTCAAAAATGTGATGACCAAAAAAAAAAAAAGGAAAAAAGTGATAAAGTACAGGTAGTCCTCGACTTACAACAGTTCGCTTAGTGACTCTTCGAAGTTACAATGGCACTGAAAAAGTGCGCCCCAAGGCACAGCCAAGCAAGACACCTGCCTGCCCGCCCGGCAGCACTCTCATTCCCCTCCCCCACTACCACTTTTCTAGGATGGTCGCGTACCACCTGCCAGGTGCCAATGTACCACAGGTGGTACCCGTACCACTGGTTGAAAAGCCCTGGTATAAAGTATGGGGCACAACAAATCTAAATTGGTATTTATCAGTTTTGTAGGCTGATGGGAAACTAATGAGAACCTTGTTTCAACCATTAGCAAAGTCAGAGCAACCAGTGTTCATACCTATGTATCAATCCCTTCTCATATAGACATTTTCCACAAATGTGAAATTCAACACTGAATTTGGTAATATGTAGAATTTGGTCAGAATTGCAGGCAGGAAGAATAAAAGGTACATTCAGACATTACTTCCTTCTGGCTCTTCATTTATCTATGCAGACATCCAAACACTTTGCTTTGTGAGCAAATAAGTTGAAGCTGATAGTAGCATACTGTAGATTAGCTTCTCTTAGGAAAGTGTCCCCATAGGAAGAGGAGGAACTGCTGAGATGGCATCAGAAATGGAGCCGTAAAAAAGAGAGGATTCTGAAGGGCCAAGGGGAGGAACTGGAAGTAATATAACAGCTGTCATGTTACACTGTTAACAATTTGGCGTTGGTTTCAGGATAGAGCAAGGAGGCCTGATGGACCAAAACTAAACTGGGCAATGTTATACTGTGGAGAGTTTAAGGGCAAATCTGGAAGAAGTCGCTGAAGAGTCACTGACTGAGATCTGGAAAAAAGCTCACCGGAGAGGAGGTTGCTGTTGGGAGACCCTATCTAATTGATCTCAGGGAATGAAGATGGAGGAAGATAAGGCATTCTACCAGCCAAAGTTGAGGGAGGAAGCTTGAGCCAATCCAGGAGAGAAAGAAGGCCAGCCAATATGTATTTAGCTCTTTCCCTATTTTTAAAGTAGAACATCAATAGAAGTACCTTTGGGGCATATATGTTAGAGCAATTTTATTGCTTGCAAACATATACGGCATGAAATTAAGAAAAATCTCAAGTTATCATATTCAGTAATAGAAAGTGGGGGGAATTTTCTTGGAAGGAAGAGAGAAAATTTAAAAAGTCAAGTGACAGTGTCATCAGTAGCCAAGAGGGAAGATGAAGTGGGCACTGGAATGCAATCAGCCAGTTGTAAATTCTGTTTTGCAGAGATAGCTGGTGAAATGAAACTAATACCTTAGCTTTGATATACTTTGTTAATCAATAAATAAGCTCCCCTATCCTACATCCAAAGGAATTGTTGCTACATTGTGTCATTCATCAAATCTTATGATCCTATTGAAGGTCCCTGTGACAAAGTGAATCTCCTTCAAGCTGAATCCAAATTTGTGTAAAAAGATCTGAATGACAAAAAAAAGAGAGAATGTTTGCTTCTGTCCCCACTGAGTACAGCCCACTAAGTGCTATAATTCAGAACACATCCACAACTATGGATGTGCTATGAGGGCTTAACTGACAGAGCCCTTTTCTTTAATGGCGCTCAACCACGGCTTATCTTCTTGTGCATCTTCCTGCAAGAAAACCTAATTACAGGTACACTCCTGAATAAACATACACATTTTTGAGAGCACAGCATTCAAAGCATTTCACTTCTAGCCCAAGGCAACATTCAGGTCAAAGACCTGGCATTACTCAATGCATTTTGTAACACACCATTCATAACAGTTGGAATGTTTTTTGATTCCACACCCACAAGAAGTGCCTGCAACGTAAGTCCAGAAATTGCAAGGAGTTAGATCACCCTGCCTTCTCCTTCTCCTCTGGAACATTTGATTGCAGTCAAAATGGAGACCAGATTTAGCTGAGGAACATCCCGGAAAAGGCAAATACGATGATTTCTGTTCTGTTGCCGAGAATCAATATGGCCATGGAGCCACGGTCACAAGAAGTGAAGCTTGGCTAATAGTCTTTACTTTACACTTGTTTTACTGAAAACAGCCGTTGGGTTGGTTTAGACACAATGCCAAGCCAGCCTGGGTTATACAATATATTAAGCCAAAAACCATATATATATATATATATATATATATATGATGTCTTAAGATTAATTAAAGGGACAAGTGGGAGAATTCACATTCAAAGAAAATATATTCTACAAGCTTGGAATTTTTAAAGCATAAACTGTTCAAATTAACAGTCTTTGTATGGAGAGAGAGTATTTTCTTTACATTTCTTCCATTTTATTATGGCTAGGGCTCTGAAAACTGGAACAGGACTGTAGTAGCCATTATAGCTAGAAGTAGTAGCTAAATAACTTCAGTCCAGTCATTCTGTCTCAGCCCAACCAACCTCACAGGGTTGCTGTACTGGGAAAAATGAGAGGAGGTAGTGCTACGTTTGGCACATTGCACACTAAACTAAAGGCAGGCTGTTAGTCTAACAAATAATCCAATATTTAAAAGGGCTTCATTTTGTGGGTTAGAACAGAAATTAAACATGGTCCAGAATTCAAAACCAGTTGGTCACATTTTACCAGATTTTTCCCATTTTGTTTTTAGTTAATAGTGTTTATTTTCATTGCTAGTGTTTTTAATTATAGTATATGTCTCTTTCCCCCCCCTCCTAACCCCCACGTTTTCCTTCAGAAAGTGACTTTTTGAAGGTCCAGCACTGTTTCATATCTTCAAACAACAGCAGCTTCTGCAGGTGTTGAAAACACTGTGATTGTTGTGAGAGCTGACATTATTTTTAGAAGGCATGAAAGGCACGTGTGTCTATGTATGTGTTGTCAGGAACCACTTAAAAATCTCATTTGCAATTTAAAGTGAAAGAGGTATGTGTGTGTGGGGGGGGTTCCTTCCTTCATACTTGATGGTACATTTATATCTGAAAAATAAAGCAATGAGGGAACAACTTGACTTGTTGTCTGAACAGAGGCATTCAACATCTGCAAAAGAGGCTCTGTCAATAACAAAGTGGATTTGTCCTCAGCAAATCATCCTCAGTGTAAACAGTGAATCAAGTGAGAACTGGCTCAAACTGGATGCAGATAAAAACTGGATTTTCATATTGCACTGTTGTGGTTTGTTTAACTAAGGTTTATTGACTAAATAAAAATAATAGGAAGGAAGAACGGAGGGAGGGAGGGAGGGAGGGGGGAGAGAGAGAGAAAGAGAGAGAGAGAGAGAAAGAGAGAGAGAGAGAGAGAAAGAAAGAAAGAAAGAAAGAAAGAAAGAAAGAAAGAAAGAAAGAAAGAAAGAAAGAAAGAAAGAAAGAAAGAAAGAAAAAGAAAGAAAGAATCACATTTTGACTTAACTTTTTTGTGAATACAGCCATAGTTAATATATGGATAAAACAAAATAACTGAGTTAACATGTTATTTTGCTTAAATGTCTTCAAATTCTGTCCTGTTCTAGGTGGCAAAATTATTTATTACCTATTAAAAGATTTGTATATTAATAGAAATCTAAAATCAAGACAAGTGAAACAGACTCAGCTTCCATGCTTCCTATCTTCAAAACAGAAACAGACTAATCAATAGCAAAGTGTCACTTTGCTTGCCAAATGTCTACCCACGGCCTTTCTATTTCAATAAGCTCCTTCTTTGGACAAGGCCATTAAAGGCAGTCACCAAAATGTGAATGTAATGCTATTATATAAAATAGTAATTAAAATTTCAGAAATAAAGAGTCCAAGCATGCATATTAAACTATAATTCAATTACTAGGAAAATATTTTCAATAATAAAATACCAGAACAGGCAACAGTTGACTATCATTTGATGTGATGCATCTTTTACCTTTCGAGGCAATGGAAGAAAACATGTTTTTAAGCACCTTTGAACTGAATTGTCTCTTAATTTATATAGGGGGGAAAAACCATAAAGTCAGGAGGTTCACCAAACAGCAGGTATTGGCACTATGAGCAATTTATTATTCCATATGGGAAATATCTAAAGTGACTCAGTCAATTTACAAATGTAACTGCAAGCCAAGTATTAAAGAAAAAATAAATAAGAAATTTGTACATGTGGAAAGAACTTGGAGGCCAAGTTCATAAAATATTTTCATTTTTTGAACTTAAATTTTGACCTATTTAAAACAGGAAAGACATCTTACCTATTGCACAGAGGACCTGTAAACATAAAAAATATGGATATTGGGATGTTTCACAGCCTAATTAAAGGTTTATAAAGCTTTAACTGAAAATCTGGCACAAGAACAATTCCTCTATCTTGGATACTGTGTTAATTTTGTTGAAAATCAGTTTTGCCAGTGGCAAATTGAGCCTGTTGAACAAAGAAATTAAATACTTGAATTCTAGTATTTATGTAGATTTTAATATTATATACAAATGGTAGCTGAGCCATCCAATTTCCCCTGAATCTTGATTAATCCCATTAATAATAGACACATTAACAAATGGAAATGTGGTAGTTTTGAATTGAAGAGGGGAAAGAAAATGTTTTAAAATAAACAAGACAAGCAAGAGACTGAAAGACCAAAACAGCTGCATGACCATAAGTGTGTTATTAAAGAAAATGAAGGTGCCAAGTAAAATGGTTGGAAAGAAGTGAGAGCAGTGAATCTGGAGAGATATAAAAGCCATAAGAGGTCAATCTCTTTGAGAAGATATGGATGTTGTCTGGGCTCAGACCTGAGTCCTGTAACTCACAGGAACAGATCCCAGTTTTCCTGCATCTGCTCCTTTTCTTCCTAGAGAGAAATGTTGGTGGGAGGGAGAAAGAGACTGGGACACAGGGTCACAAGTAGAGGAAAGAGAGAAGATTGAGTAAAAAAAAAGAGAGAGAGAGAGAAATGGTTTGCAGAATATTTGGGGGATAGGAGAAGGTGGGACTACAAGTAGTCCTTGACTTATGACCACAATTGTGCCTAAAATTTCTGTAACTAAGCAAGACAGTTGTTAAGTGAGTTTTGCCATTTTATGACCTTTCCATAATTAAGTGTATCATTGCAACTAAACTAGTAATACAGTTGTTAAGTGAATCTGGCTTCCCCATTGTCTTTGCTTGTCAAAAGATTGCAAAAGGTGATGAGACATCGCAACCGTCATAAATATGAACCGGTTGCCAAGTACCTCAATTTTTGATCATGTAACCATGGGGATGCTGTATCAGTTATAAGTGTGAAAAATGGTTATGTCATTTTTTCCAGTGCCATTGTAACTTAGAACGGTCACTAAATGAATGATTTAAGTCGAGGACTAGGCAAATTCAGATTGGATGGATCTCAGGGATCTATCAGAAAGAAGAGAATATTGCTGGAGGCTTATAAAACAGAGACCAAAAAAATAAAAATAAAAAAAATGCAAAGTGAAGATTTAAGGCTGAAGGCCCAGCTAGGTTTGACTTCATCTTGACAAATTAAACCTGATCAGACCTGGTAAGTCCTTGGATGGAAGGCCTTCTTAAAATCCTAAAGTTGTAGCTAGTTTGTAGTTGTGGCTTCTAGGGAATTGGAAAAAGCCTCTCCCTCCGAGGAAAGCATCATCAAACGACTTTTGTATTGTTGCAAATTACAGGGACTTGTCACCGGAACCTAAACTTGATGTGGAGGAGACTCCTTCAAGAAGTGAGCCAGTAGGATCAATTACAGAATTTGTGCCAGTTCATTTTAAAATGGGTGCGAAGGTGCCAAAAGGCCAATCTCGCGCTAATATTTGAAGATCACTCCTAGCCAGATTGGGATTGGTGCTTTCTACTACAAAGGAGTGGACGGCCCCAGGCAATTACAAAACGGGGGGAAAACAGAGGGGAGCGTACTTCAGGAGGGAGAGTAAACAAGCGAAAGCGCATCGCGCTGGAGTTCTAACGAAGAGCGGGGGAACCTTTTGAGAAAGAGGGCGCTTCCCGGCGTCAACTACGGGTGTGCCAAAACTGGAACGGGGTTAAAACCGGCTCTACTTTCAGCTGTCAGAGCTTGAGAAGCACGGAAAGGGAATCCCGAGCCTCGCATAACCCGCACGCTCCTGGCTTTTCCCGTAACCGGGCGCGAGCAGCTCAGATGGCAAGAACGAGCCACCCGCTCGGGAAGACAAGGACAAGGCTGCCCCGGCCCGCACGCGCTCCTCGGCTCACCTATCGGGTTCCACCTTCTACTAATTGCAGCGTCGCTTCCCCTCGCGCAGATCCCAAGGAGCAAATTGTCCCGCCCTGCAAGCCGAAGCACGGGGCGGGTCTGCCATCAATCAACAGAGTTCCGCGCTTCCGATAGGCCACGCAGATGGACTCCGACGGCAGCCTCGGGTTACTCGCGTTCAGAGGCGCGTTGCTTCACGCGCCCTGCAAAAATCTCCGCTCTAGAAGTTTAGCCTGCTTAGCTGGATTCCTGAAGCCCCATTACGTTTGTCAGCGTGGTGGGACTCGGCCGCGTTTCTGAATTAACGCTTTCGGGGTGCGGAGATCGGACTTGGGGGGGGGGGGGGAAGAAGCGCTATCCGTCATTTGGCGGCAAGAAGCCCAGATTTTCCACTAGAAGCGGTGGGAAACTTCACACGCCATCTGCAGTAAACAACCCGCGGGATTTATTTCCCGCTCAGTTTCCGATGTAATGAGTCGGGAGGGGTGGGGGGGGTGTTAAAATAAACACAAGGCAGGGACTTTTGCTTCCCGGCAAGCAAGATAAAAAAGATCGGCTCTTGGTGGTGAATCCGTCCCCGACCCAGCTAGCTGGGGCAGAGAAACAGCAAAACTATTTTTCTTGGAAGGGGTTCTTTCACACGCGGCTGTTAGTACATTCCTTGCGTGCCTTCCCAAGTCACCAGCTTCCCAAAGTGGCCCTTTTACAGTAATAATACACCGCAGCCTTCTCCGTGGAAAATGCAGGCACTCCCTGCAACACGCGTCCCCGTCCCCCTTCGTTCTCTCTCGCGCGCCTCCACGCCAACACCCACGCCCGTTAACCCTTACCATCGCCAACTGCGACAACGCTCCCGCTTTTCCCTCTCCTCCTCCTCCTCCTCCTCGCCCTCTCGCTTTCTGCTCACATGATCCGAAGGTAGGTGCCCTCCGAAACAGTGGCCCCGCCCACTCGAAGGCTCGGTTCCAGCCTCGTCTCCTCATTGGACAGCTCATCTCAGGGGCTCGCCTGGCCCTGCTAGCCGCTGAGCCACGTGCCGCTGGTTGGGCGAGAACCCGGCAGGAGCCGCGGCTGGACCATCCCCGGGAACTTCTCCGCACGCGCAAATTGACTTGGTGTTTACCTTTTCATTCTACTGTATAATCGCCGCTGGCTTGAAGGTCAAAAGAACTGATATTTCAGTTTTATACGTCTTGAAACTAGTAGGGTTAAAAGATATAGGCTATATTAGGAAGTATGTGAAGTTACTATGTGAAATTATTCCATCTACTGAGCTAAACAGGTGAATATATTTTCAGAATAATTCATTGCGTCCTTGTCGGGGAAACCTGGAAAGCATCTGCTGTGTTAAGAAAGTGAAATGTATATATTGTAATTTCTATAAAACTTTTAATAAAAAAAAGAAAGTTAAATGTTATTCATATCGCTTAAGGATTAAATCATAGGCAAATGTGGATTTTTAAAAAAAGCCTCCCTCCCCCGTTGTTGACACTATGGTACGTTAATAACTTAAGAAGCAAGAGTCTAATATAAAATAAATCAAGATGGTTTTATATTTGATTCCCAGGGATTCAGTATTAGACATTATTTGCTGATGATGTACATATATTCTAATTTGCATTAATATCACTGACTTGAGAACTGATATTTTATAAGAACTCTGTAAACTGTGACAGAATCAAATTGGCTTTAAGTGGCATCTCCCATCCATCCCAGAAATAGTTAACCTTCCCAATGGTAGTTTAGTAGCTGAGAATTCTGTTTTGAGTGCAAAAGGTCCTCACTTTCAGTCCTGGGATGTCTAAGTACAGTAAGGCTAAAAACATTAAGCTTCTTAGACTGACTGATAAAGGGCACTTTCTCAACATCAAGGTTCCGAAGTCAGTTGTTATTTTAAAAAATTGAAATAAAATGATGCTGTATTGTTTGAATTTGAATATACTGTAGGGAAATAGAAGATGCTCCTTCACACCCATCAGGCTCTATTATTGTTGTTGTATTAATATTAATATTAATATTAATATAGTATTCTCCAAAATGCAACCCTTCAGCATTATCTGTATTTCCGTGAATACCACTGGGATATGGGTCCTATAGGCATTCTCAAAAAATAAACATTGTGCATAGTTGCAATCTAGTCATTGTTTGAAAATGTCACCTTGCCCAGAAAGCTGAAATTTGGTAAGGACCATCTTCAGGAGTGAAAATGGATGATGAGGAATAGTTTACCTTCTGGTTAATGAATGGACTGTGGTAATTATGTCTATTGCAAAAGCTATTTTGTGAATAGACAAACTCATTTCTGCCTGTTCCCGAAATGATTTTGTGAGATTACCTGCAACATCTCTGCCCCCTGGCACATTAAGTGATGTTATCTTGGTGTCTGGAGGCTGTGAAGATCTAGATGGAGTAACAACAGACTATGGTCTAGGACTATGCCATCTTTGGTGCTGGCACTGCTGCAGACAGACCCAGTGTGCAATCTGGGAGTCAGAACTCCTGCTCAAAGAGGAGGTGGCAGTCATTGCTAGGAGTGTGCCAGTTGTGCCTGTACCTAGATTGGAAAGCTCTGCCCTTGAAGAGCATCCAGAAGTTTCAGCTGGTGCAAAATGCAGCTGCACAAGCAGTTATATGTTCTAGAACAACATTCATTACACCTCTTCTCTATGAGCTGCATTGGTTGTCAGTTTGCTTCAGGGTTCAACTCAACTCAAGTGCTGGTTTTGACCTTTAAAGCTGGGTTTTTTGAGGGACCACCTCTCCCTGATTACATCTGCTTGTCTTATCAGATCCTGCAAGACAGGCAGGTCCCAATCTTTCAGAGAACTAAGCTTGGTGGTCCCATAGAGGCAGACCTTCTCTTCTGTGATAGCTTCCTTATGGAACATTCACCCCCCCCACCCCCAAAGTAAGAACAGCTCCATTTTTTCTTATTTTTGGGAAGTTCTTCAAGAACTTGCTTTGTCATCAGGCCTGTGGGTCTCAGGACAGCAATGAGATTTTCAATTGGCTTCATTGCTGATTAAACCAATTGTCCTGATAGAATATTTGTATCTCGGTTAAACTGTGAGGTCCTTGTTACTTCTCAGGTTGTTTGGTTTTTTTCTGACGTTTCATTGCCAAACTAGGTAACCATCATCAGTGCTAGTGGGGAGTGGGTTTGCTATCATTTTATATAGTGGCTTGCTCTGTCAGTGTTGGTGGAAGAAGTCTTGGTGGTTCCTTGATTGGGCTGTTGTTAACTGTTAGCTTCTTTGTCTGATTGGGGTATTGTTTGCTTCTTGATTGTTAGTCTAG
>NW_015386930.1:157333-161411 GCF_001527695.2 Protobothrops mucrosquamatus | reverse complement strand
ATTTCCTGGCAGAAAAAGGTATAACTTATGATTTGTGCTTTTGAGCTTCATATCCCAATCCTTGTTAATCAGAAAAGGCCTCTGGATTAATATTTCCCAGGTTGGCCTAAAATAGTACATAGTAATACACTTCTACTACTACACATCAGATTATTGAAATTTCTATAAAAGCTGCCAAATTCTGCTCAAACGCAATTGCAGTAAAGATGCTAGTTTGAATTACCCATAGGCTCAAATGATCTGGTTATATATTGGGGCTAAATGAATACTTTATAATGTTTGCCACCATTTCCGTTCTCTAATGTGTTGGCTTCTTACTTTGTTTATCCTTTATATCTGTGTACTTTGTTTTGGACAATAAATTCAGTTCCTTAAAGTAGTTCGATTCCATATATTCATGACTTCCTTCTCCAGAAAGGCTCAGAATCAGTATTAACTTTCAGTTCATTAATTTATTCTTTAATTGAATTATCATGCTGCCTTTGCTCCGGTTTATAGAAGTTTACTTTTTTTGAATTTGAAAGCTATTATTTGTAAGCAATAACTCTTAGAATCAAATAACCAATATGCAAATCTTTCAACTACAAGCATAATTATCCAGAATTGCCAAAATATGGTACCAAATTAATTAAGTCTAGAAACTGATATGCCGAAAAGACTAATCCAGGCTAGGATTCACATTCAGAAGGAATGGATGTAGCATTAGTAACCCAAGTCAACTATATATAAAAAAGTAATTTGTACACCAATGCAAATTACTTGTCACACCATTTGCCTAGCTAGCCCACTAGAATATTATACCACCACCTGCTGGAGATCCTGCACAAAATATGGTGTATCCATACCTAAATGAGGTAAGGAAAGCAAACAGCACAGCTAACTATTTTTCCAGCCTCCTGACCATTGGGGGTAATTGCACTTTTGTTTGTGTAGCTAAGTAAGTCTCATCTGTGTGAGCATGAGGTGTCATGTTGTGTCTGTTTGAATACTGTGCTTTGGGTCATGTGTTACTTAGTGGGGAGGGCTCAGAATGGAACAGCTGCCAGCAATCCGAGCTCCTGGCCCAATTGCTTCTTCCCACAAATCTTTCTCTGTAGCACCTGGGCTGATTCAGCCCATTTGCAAATATCTTTGCCAGCTTCTTTCCCATGCCAAATATGATCCTGTGGCATTGTTTTTGAAGAGCTATTCTGCTGACAGTCAGTCCCATGCTTTTACATAATTTTTCCCCCAAAATTCTCCTGAGTGGGGGGGGGGGAATCAAGGCTGTTTTATGAACAGCTATTAGTTCTGCAATCATTTTAGGGGTGTGGGGCTAGGAAACAAAGCTGTTACCGTACTTTCTCCCTAGCAGATACTGTACTAATTCAGAAAGGAATGCATGACAAACCAAGAGATGGAACCGGCTGATTTATTTTACGGTTTAAAATGAAGGCATAAATTAATNTGTTCTATGCTAATCACAAGAGGATCTTATTCTTATATTATTTCAACACTGTCTCTTTCTTAATGCATGATTAGCCCTTTCTTCCCAGAGGCTTCAGAGACTTGCATTAACTTGTAAACAGTTTAATTGATCTACTAGAATGGTAGTAAGAAGGTACCACCCTTAATTTCCAAATGTAGGTTGCCAACACTCTTGATCTTTCTTTAATTTATTCAGGAATCAGAACTGATTCCTGCTACATTTAAAATGCATGTTTTAACAAGCAGTGCTCACAGAACATTGTTTGAATAGCACCTGAAATTTTCAATGGTGAAATTTGCACACCATTTCAAGTAGTTGCTCTGTTGATGTCATTTTAATAGTAACAATAAGATCTGCTCTAAGAAATGATAATATAATGGGACTTCTATTCTAAAAATAAAATACAAACTATATATACCTACTGCACTGCAAATGGGTAGGAATAAAAGTTAGCCTATTCATGTTTGTTCATACGATTCCCTCTGAAGGCCTCTGGTTTGGGCCTGTATTAACAGTAGCAATAACAGCAATTTTACAGCACTCTCTGAGTGGTTTATAATATCAGCCTATTGTCCCAAACAATCTGGATCCTCATTTTACCAACCTCGGAAAGATGGAAGGCTGAGTCAACCTTGAGGCCATCAGGATCGAACTCCAGGCTGTGGGCAGTTAGCCTGCAATACTGAATTCTAACCACTGTGCCACCAGGGCTCTTCTGGAGTCTTTGTATCATGGGTTGAGCACTCAAATTTGGCTGGGATATTGCCAGTGTCTTTTCAGCAGTCTTTGTGAATAGGCAATGGTTTTTTCAGTATTGGGATTCTCAAGCTGATTTTCCTGAGGCACCTGTAGCAGTAGCACTGCCTCAACGAGGGCAGCTCTTGTTTCAAAGCTGCCATTGCAGACACAGTTATCTTGACTTGTAATCAGCCCAAACTAAATCGGGACTACTTTGAACTTTGTTTTCTCAGTTGGACAGGTTGCCAGTGATCTGCAGATAAGTATTTCTATTCATTAGTCATGGCTACATCACTGCCTGTTGATGTTTAATCTTTCAGTGGCTTTCTCCCTTTACAAAGATTGCTTGATTAGATTTTTATCCCACCTTTATGACTTTACAAGTAATTTAAGGTGGTGAAGATACATAATAATCTTTCTTCTTCTTCCTACTTTCCCCACATCAGCCTTGTGGTTTGGACTGAGTGGCTGCCCAAAGGTGGCACTGAAACTCATGGTCTCCCAGTTCCTAGCCTGATGCCTTCACCACAACACCATTCTGAATGGCCTATTGAAACTAGAGATGGATTAAGGGATTTTCTGGATGATACAGTTGTGTTTATGTTATATCTACTGTGTGTGTCTATGTGTATAGATATATCTCCCCAAACTTGTGAATAAAAACAGGAATGAGCAACTTCTGAACCCAAACTTGTGAATAAAAACAGGAATGAGCAACTTCTGAACCTATGTACTTTGTTTTGGACAATGTGTAGGAATGTTGAAAAACTTTAGTAATTAAAGGGTAATTAGTTCAGAGCTTACTTATTGTTCTTGTTGGTTTTTATAAGGAAATTAGCAATCTTTGGGGTCTATGCTATGGCACAATTCACAATTTGGAGAACATAGGACAGAAGTCTCCAACCTTTCTGGACTCGTGGACCGGAGAGGAGGAGAGCAGCTTCCATAATTGGTGCATTCATGCATGCAAACAGGGCCACGCACACTGGCGCAGCACTAGCGGCCCCGTTTGTGCATGTGCTGGTGCCATGCGCATGCGCGAACGGCTGTACACCCCCTGCAGCAGCTAGCGGCCCAGTTCACACATACGAGAATGGTCACGCAACCCGCCCAGCTCTAGCGGCTTTGTTCGTGCATTCACAAATGGGCCATGTACACCTGCCTGATGCTAGCGACCCTGTTCGTGCCCATGCACGTGTGAACAGGGCTGCGGGCACTAGCACAAGTGGGGGGGATGCACACCCACACATGTGCGCACTGGCCAGCCATTTCTGTGGTCCGCTAGCCAAGAGCCTGCGGCCCAGTCCCAGGCCGCAGCCCATAGGTTGGAGACCCCTGACATAGGAGGCTCAAGTACTACCTGCCAGCAGCTGCATCATTTCCTGGAATTGTGTAGTCGCCGTCCATAGCTGCAATGTGATCCTCAGAAAAGATGCATTTGTTTAAGAAACCGTAAACAGGTGCAACATACTCTGAAGCATTTTTCCTACGTGTCTTAAAGTGTTGGAGAATCTTAATAGGTTCTTGAAGAAATACATGTTCTGTTATTTTCATTTCTCCATATGTTCCCTACCATCTGAGGGAAATCAAATGGTATTTCACAGCTTTCTTAGTAGCTCCCAATTAAAATTTCAGGGTTGATCTTTGATCCTGTCTATTCTTGCTGACGCTTTATTTCCTGGCAGAAAAAGGTATAACTTATGATTTGTGCTTTTGAGCTTCATATCCCAATCCTTGTTAATCAGAAAAGGCCTCTGGATTAATATTTCCCAGGTTGGCCTAAAATAGTACATAGTAATACACTTCTACTACTACACATCAGATTATTGAAATTTCTATAAAAGCTGCCAAATTCTGCTCAAACGCAATTGC